>NC_068417.1:11086758-11386758 GCF_023724105.1 Carassius gibelio | reverse complement strand
CAACCTAAAACTAACTACAAATCAACGTCAAATGATGTTTTAATTTGACGTTGTATGGACGTTGCCATTATGACGTCTAGAAAACATTGGATTATGGTTGCCATACCTGACGACTAAACATCAGTATTTGATGTCAATGTGACGTTGGCTTGAGACGTTGGCTCGACGTTGGGTTTAGGTTAGTTAATGCCACAACCTAAAACTAACTACAGATCAACGTAAAATGATGTTTTAATTTGACGTTGTTTGGACGTTGCCATTATGACGTCTAGATAACGTTGGATTTTGGTTGCCATACCTGACATCTTAATATCAGTATTTGATGTCAGTGTGACGTTGGCTTGAGACGTTGGCTCGACGTTGGATTTTGGTTAGTTAATGCCACAACCTAAAACTAACTACAGATCAACGTCAAATGATGTTTTAATTTGACGTTGTTTGGACGTTGCCAATATGACTGCTAGAAAACGTTGGATTTTGGTTGCCATACCTGACGACTAAACATCAGTTTTTGATGTCAATGTGACATTGGCTTAAGACGTTGGCTTGACGTTGGATTTTGGTTAGTTAATGCCACAACCTAAAACTAACTACAGATCAACGTCAAATGATGTTTTAATTTGACGTTGTTTGGATGTTGGCATTATGACGTCTAAAAAACGTTGGATTTTGGTTGGTTAATGCCACAACCTAAAACTAACTACAGATCAACGTCAAATGATGTTTTAATTTGACGTTTTTTCGATGTTGCTATTATGACGTCTAGAAAACGTTGGATTATGGTTGCCATACCTGACGACTAAACATCAGTATTTGATGTCAATGTGACGTTGGCTCGACGTTGGGTTTAGGTTAGTTAATGCCACAACCTAAAAAAAACAACAGATCAACGTCAAATGATGTTTTAATTTGACGTTGTTTGGACGTTGCCATTATGACGTCTAGATAACGTTGGATTTTGGTTGCCATACCTGACATCTTAATATCAGTATTTGATGTCAGTGTGACGTTGGCTTGAGACGTTAACTCGACGTTGGATTTTGGTTAGTTAATGCAACAACCTAAAACTAACTACAGATCAACGTCAAATGATGTTTTAATTTGACGTTGTTTGGACGTTGCCATTATGACGTCTAGAAAACGTTGGATTATGGTTGCCATACCTGACGACTAAACATCAGTATTTGATGTCAATGTGACGTTGGCTTGAGACGTTGGCTCGACGTTGGGTTTAGGTTAGTTAATGCCACAACCTAAAACTAACTACAGATCAACGTCAAATGATGTTTTATTTTGACGTTGTTTGGACGTTGCCATTATGACGTCTAGAAAATGTTGGATTTTGGTTGCCATACCTGACGCGTAAACATCAGTTTTTGATGTCAATGTGACATTGGCTTAAGACGTTGGCTTGACGTTGGATTTTGGTAAGTTAATGCCACAACCTAAAACTAACTACAGATCAACGTCAAATGATGTCTTAATTTGACGTTGTTTCGACGTTGCCGTTATGACGTCTAGAAAACGTTGGATTATGGTTGCCATACCTGACGACTTAAGATCAGTATTTGATGTCAGTGTGACATTGGCTTGAGACGTTGGCTCGACGTTGGATTTTGGTTAGTTAATGCCACAACCTAAAACTAACTACAAATCAACGTCAAATGATGTTTTAATTTGACGTTGTTTGGACGTTGCCATTATGACGTCTAGAAAACGTTGGATTATGGTTGCCATACCTGACGACTAAACATCAGTATTTGATGTCAATGTGACGTTGGCTTGAGACGTTGGCTCGACGTTGGGTTTAGGTTAGTTAATGCCACAACCTAAAAAAAACTACAGATCAACGTCAAATGATGTTTTAATTTGATGTTGTTTGGACGTTGCCATTATGACGTCTAGATAACGTTGGATTTTGGTTGCCATACCTGACATCTTAATATCAGTATTTGATGTCAGTGTGACGTTGGCTTGAGACGTTAACTCGACGTTGGATTTTGGTTAGTTAATGCCACAACCTAAAACTAACTACAAATCAACGTCAAATGATGTTTTAATTTGACGTTGTTTGGACGTTGCCATTATGACTGCTAGAAAACGTTGGATTTTGGTTGCCATAACTGACGACTAAACATCAGTTTTTGATGTCAATGTGACATTGGCTTAAGACGTTGGCTTGACGTTGGATTTTGGTTAGTTAATGCCACAACCTAAAACTAACTACAGATCAACGTCAAATGATGTTTTAATTTGACGTTGTTTGGATGTTGGCATTATGACGTCTAAAAAACGTTGGATTTTGGTTGGTTAATGCCACAACCTAAAACTAACTACAGATCAACGTCAAATGATGTTTTAATTTGACGTTTTTTCGATGTTGCCATTATGACGTCTAGAAAACGTTGGATTATGGTTGCCATACCTGACGACTAAACATCAGTATTTGATGTCAATGTGACGTTGGCTCGACGTTGGGTTTAGGTTAGTTAATGCCACAACCTAAAAAAAACAACAGATCAACGTCAAATGATGTTTTAATTTGACGTTGTTTGGACGTTGCCATTATGACGTCTAGATAACGTTGGATTTTGGTTGCCATGCCTGACATCTTAATATCAGTATTTGATGTCAGTGTGACGTTGGCTTGAGACGTTAACTCGACGTTGGATTTTGGTTAGTTAATGCAACAACCTAAAACTAACTACAGATCAACGTCAAATGATGTTTTAATTTGACGTTGTTTGGACGTTGCCATTATGACGTCTAGAAAACGTTGGATTATGGTTGCCATACCTGACGACTAAACATCAGTATTTGATGTCAATGTGACGTTGGCTTGAGACGTTGGCTCGACGTTGGGTTTAGGTTAGTTAATGCCACAACCTAAAACTAACTACAGATCAACGTCAAATGATGTTTTATTTTGACGTTGTTTGGACGTTGCCATTATGACGTCTAGAAAATGTTGGATTTTGGTTGCCATACCTGACGCGTAAACATCAGTTTTTGATGTCAATGTGACATTGGCTTAAGACGTTGGCTTGACGTTGGATTTTGGTAAGTTAATGCCACAACCTAAAACTAACTACAGATCAACGTCAAATGATGTCTTAATTTGACGTTGTTTCGACGTTGCCGTTATGACGTCTAGAAAACGTTGGATTATGGTTGCCATACCTGACGACTTAAGATCAGTATTTGATGTCAGTGTGACATTGGCTTGAGACGTTGGCTCGACGTTGGATTTTGGTTAGTTAATGCCACAACCTAAAACTAACTACAAATCAACGTCAAATGATGTTTTAATTTGACGTTGTTTGGACGTTGCCATTATGACGTCTAGAAAACGTTGGATTATGGTTGCCATACCTGACGACTAAACATCAGTATTTGATGTCAATGTGACGTTGGCTTGAGACGTTGGCTCGACGTTGGGTTTAGGTTAGTTAATGCCACAACCTAAAAAAAACTACAGATCAACGTCAAATGATGTTTTAATTTGATGTTGTTTGGACGTTGCCATTATGACGTCTAGATAACGTTGGATTTTGGTTGCCATACCTGACATCTTAATATCAGTATTTGATGTCAGTGTGACGTTGGCTTGAGACATTAACTCGACGTTGGATTTTGGTTAGTTAATGCCACAACCTAAAACTAACTACAAATCAACGTCAAATGATGTTTTAATTTGACGTTGTTTGGACGTTGCCATTATGACGTCTAGAAAACGTTGGATTATGGTTGCCATACCTGACGACTAAACATCAGTATTTGATGTCAATGTGACGTTGGCTTGAGACGTTGGCTCGACGTTGGGTTTAGGTTAGTTAATGCCACAACCTAAAACTAACTACAAATCAACGTCAAATGATGTTTTAATTTGACGTTGTTTCGACGTTGCCGTTATGACGTCTAGAAAACGTTGGATTTTGGTTGCCATACCTGACATCTTAATATCAGTATTTGATGTCAGTGTGACGTTGGCTTGAGACGTTGGCTCGACGTTGGATTTTGGTTAGTTAATGCCACAACCTAAAACTAACTACAGATCAACGTCAAATTGATGTTTTAATTTGACGTTGTTTCGACGTTCCCGTTATGACGTCTAGAAAACGTTGGATTTTGGTTGCCATACCTGACGACTTAAGATCAGTATTTGATGTCAGTGTGACATTGGCTTGAGACGTTGGCTCGACGTTGGATTTTGGTTAGTTAATGCCACAACCTAAAACTAACTACAGATCAACGTCAAATGATGTTTTAATTTGACGTTGTTTGGACGTTGCCATTATGACGTCTAGAAAACGTTGGATTATGGTTGCAATACCTGACGACTAAACATCAGTTTTTGATGTCAGTGTGACATTGGCTTGAGACGTTGGCCCGACGTTGGATTTTGGTTAGTTAATGCTACAACCAAAACTAACTACAGATCAACGTCAAATGATGTTTTAATTTGACGTTGTTTGGACGTTGCCATTAGGACGTCTAGAAAACGTTGGATTTTGGTTGCCATACCTGACGACTTAATATCAGTATTTGATGTCAATGTGACGTTGGCTTGAGACGTTGGCTCGACGTTGGATTTTAGTTAGTTAATGCCACAACCTAAAACTAACTACAGATCAACGTCAAATGATGTTTTAATTTGACGTTGTTTCGACGTTGCCGTTATGACGTCTAGAAAACGTTGGATTTTGGTTGCCATACCTGACGACTTAAGATCAGTATTTGATGTCAGTGTGACATTGGCTTGAGACGTTGGCTCGACGTTGGATTTTGGTTAGTTAATGCCACAACCTAAAACTAACTACAGATCAACGTCAAATTATGTTTTAATTTGACGTTGTTTGGACGTTGCAATTATGACGTCTAGAAAACGTTGGATTATGGTTGCCATACCTGACGACTAAACATCAGTTTTTGATGTCAGTGTGACATTGGCTTGAGACGTTGGCTCGACGTTGGATTTTGGTTAGTTAATGCCACAACCAAAACTAACTACAGATCAACGTCAAATGATGTTTTAATTTGACGTTGTTTGGACGTTGCCATTAGGACGTCTAGAAAACGTTGGATTTTGGTTGCCATACCTGACGACTTAATATCAGTATTTGATGTCAATGTGACGTTGGCTTGAGACGTTGGCTCGACGTTGGGTTTAGGTTAGTTAATGTCACAACCTAAAACAAACTACAGATCAACGTCAAATGATGTTTTAATTTGACGTTGTTTGGACGTTGCCATTATGACGTCTAGAAAACGTTGGATTTTGGTTGCCATACCTGACGACTTAAGATCAGTATTTGATGTCAGTGTGACATTGGCTTGAGACGTTGGCTCGACGTTGGATTTTGGTTAGTTAATGCCACAACCTAAAACTAACTACAGATCAACGTCAAATGATGTTTTAATTTGACGTTGTTTGGACGTTGCCATTATGACGTCTAGAAAACGTTGGATTATGGTTGCAATACCTGACGACTAAACATCAGTTTTTGATGTCAGTGTGACATTGGCTTGAGACGTTGGCCCGACGTTGGATTTTGGTTAGTTAATGCTACAACCAAAACTAACTACAGATCAACGTCAAATGATGTTTTAATTTGACGTTGTTTGGACGTTGCCATTAGGACGTCTAGAAAACGTTGGATTTTGGTTGCCATACCTGATGACTTAATATCAGTATTTGATGTCAATGTGACGTTGGCTTGAGACGTTGGCTCGACGTTGGATTTTAGTTAGTTAATGCCACAACCTAAAACTAACTACAGATCAACGTCAAATTATGTTTTAATTTGACGTTGTTTCGACGTTGCCGTTATGACGTCTAGAAAACGTTGGATTTTGGTTGCCATACCTGACGACTTAAGATCAGTTTTTGATGTCAGTGTGACATTGGCTTGAGACGTTGGCTCGACGTTGGATTTTGGTTAGTTAATGCCACAACCTAAAACTAACTACAGATCAACGTCAAATTATGTTTTAATTTGACGTTGTTTGGACGTTGCAATTATGACGTCTAGAAAACGTTGGATTATGGTTGCCATACCTGACGACTAAACATCAGTTTTTGATGTCAGTGTGACATTGGCTTGAGACGTTGGCTCGACGTTGGATTTTGGTTAGTTAATGCCACAACCAAAACTAACTACAGATCAACGTCAAATGATGTTTTAATTTGACGTTGTTTGGACGTTGCCATTAGGACGTCTAGAAAACGTTGGATTTTGGTTGCCATACCTGACGACTTAATATCAGTATTTGATGTCAATGTGACGTTGGCTTGAGACGTTGGCTCGACGTTGGGTTTAGGTTAGTTAATGTCACAACCTAAAACAAACTACAGATCAACGTCAAATGATGTTTTAATTTGACGTTGTTTGGACGTTGCCATTATGACGTCTAGGTAACGTTGGATTTTGGTTGCCATACCTGACGACTAAATATCAGTACTCGATGTCAATGTGACGTTGGCTTGAGACGTTGGCTAGACGTTGGATTTTGGTTATTTTATAACACAACCTAAAAACAACCTAATATCATCGTCAGATGATGTTGGTCTTGGACGTCAATTTAACGTTGTCATTAGACGTTGGCTTGACATTGAATTTTGGTTACCTGACGTCGCGACCTAAATCTAATCTAATATTAACGTCATATGACGTTGTGTGCCTGCTGGGAACTCACTAGGTGGCCTATATAAGCAGTCTGTTCATACTATCTCATTGTGGAGTCTTGTATGAGTAAGAACTGCGGCAAAATATGCTCTCACATTTCGTACTCTTGCTGCTCAGACTTCATGGATCGATGACGTTGAAAGTACTGTTTAGAAGCGGATTAAGTCATGAACTACAGTCTGAGCTGGCCTGCTGTGATGAGGGGAGAAATTTGAATCAATTTATCGACTTCGCCATCCAGATTGACACCAAACACTCAGGCTTTTGAACAGCTTAAGCAGCGATTTGTCACCGCCCCCAATCTACATCATCCTAACCCCGAATTCCCCTTCATAGTGGAAGTGGATGCTTCTAATACTTTCTTGGGTGCTGTTCTGTCCCAAAGGCAAGGTTCACCTCCTAAACTATACCCTTGTGCGTTCTATTCCAGGAAATTAAGCGCAGCAGAGAGGAAATGTGATGTCGGAAATAGGAAACTCTTAGCCATGAAGGCAGCTTTTGAAGAGTGGCATCACTGGTTAGAAGGGTCTACACATCCATTCACAGTGTTGACCGACCATAAGAACCTGGAATACCTGAAAACCGCCAAGAGACTCAACCCCAAGCAAGCTTGTTGGTCACTTTCCTTCACTCATTTAGATTTTGTAGTCACCTATCATCCTGGATCCAAGAACACCAAAGCTGATGCCCATCCAGACAGTATGAACTCGACCAATCACAACAACTTCCTGAAACAGTCCTGTCCCCCGATCTCATTGTCGCTCCTGTCCAGTGGGATATCATTACGGAAGTTGAACAACCCAATGCCCAGTCTGAAGTACCAGTTGAATGTCCCCCTAAAAAGATCTTTGTGCCTGAAATCCTCCGAAACAGAGTCCTAGAACATGTTCATTCTCTGCCCAGTTCCGGTCATCCTGGTATTAACGCCACTATCTATCTCCTACAAAACCGCTTTTGGTGGTCCTCCCTGTCTAAAGATACCATCACATTTGTCCACCAATGTCAAACCTGCAATATTCAAAAACCATCATGTCAACTACCAGCCGGCCTGCTCCAACCTCTTCTGATTCCACAAATTCCCTGGCCACATATCAAAATTGACTTTGTCACTGATCTACCAGCCTCCAACGGTCACACAACCATCCTCACCATCATCAGTAGATTCTCTTAAGCCTGCCACCTCATACCACTCCCCAAACTTCATACCGCTTTACAGACAGGTGAACATCTTTGCAACCAGGTTCAGATTCTACAGGCTACCAGAGGATATAGTTTTGGATAGAGGTCCCTAGTTTACTTCACAGGTCTGGTCAGCCTTCATTAGGATGCTTGATGTAAATGTGAGCCTAATGTCTGGTTATCATCCTCAATCAAATGGTCAAACCGAAAGATTAAACCAAGAACTCGCTCGTTTCCTGCGATCTTACTGCAGTCAACATCAGAACGATTGGAGTCGTTACCTTATGTGGCCAGAGTATGCTCAGAATTTGCTTTGAAAAACCTCCACTGGTCAAACTCCCTTTCAATGCATCCTTGGATTTCAACCACCCCTCTTCCCCTGGTCTGGAGAACGCACTAATGTCCCGGCAGTCAATAAATGGTTACACAGAAGTGAGGAGACCTGGAATCAGGCTCATGCTCACCTCCAGCATGCCATCCATCAACAGAGAGAACAGGCTCATCATCACCATCGTCCTGGTCCAGAGTACGGTCCTGGTCAGTGGGTATGGCTATCCACTAGAGACTCAAGTCTTTGGCTGCCCTGCATGAAACTCAGTGCTAGGTACATGGGTCCATTTCAGATTATTAGACAAATCACACCTGATTCTTTCTGCCTTGCCCAGACTAATCATTATCATATTTCCCAACGTTCCATGTATCTGTACTCAAACCCACTGGTGGTCTGAATGAGGAGGGAGAGTAGGTGTCCAGTGACCAGGGTCCCCTGCCCATCATGGTAGATGGAGAGGAGGCGTACCAAGTTTGAGAACTGCTTAACTCCAGGCGCTGGGGGAGAATTTTCCAGTATTTGGTCGACTGGGAGGGGTAAGGTCCAGAGGAGCGTTCCTGGGTTAATGCAGATGACATTCTTGCACCCAACCTTGTGGAAGAGTTCCACTGCTCCCATCCGGATAGTCTGGCCCCCTGACCATGTGGGAGACCCCAGCGTTGCCCGTATCCCGCGCCAGGAGCTGCTTACAGGGAGGGGACTCTGTCACAGTGTCAAATGTAATACATTTTTGTTCAGTAATACAGGCGCTGGTCATATAATTAGAATATCATCAAAAAGTTGATTTATTTCATTAATTTCATTCAAAAAGTGAAACTTGTATATTACATTCATTCATTACACACAGTATCTCAGAAAATTTGAATATAAATTAAGACCAATACTAAGAAATAATTTTTAGAAATCTTGGCCAACTAAAAAGTATAAAAATGAAAAGTATTAGCATGTACAGCACTCAATACTTAGTTGGGGGCTTCTTTTGCCTGAATTACTGCAGCAATGCTGTGTGGCATGGAGTCGATCAGTCTGTGGCACTGCTCAGGTGTTATGAGAGCCCAGGTTGCTCTGATAGTGGCCTTCAGCTCTTCTGCATTGTTGGGTCTGGCATATCGCATCTTCCTCTTAACAATACCCCATAGATTTTCTATGGGGTTAAGGTCAGGCGAGTTTGCTGGCCAATTAAGAACAGGGATACCATGGTCCTTAAACCAGGTACTGGTAGCTTGGCACTGTGTGCAGGTGCCAAGTCCTGTTGGAAAATGAAATCTGCATCTCAATAAAGTTGGTCAGCAGCAGGAAGCATGAAGTGCTCTAAAACTTCCTGGTATACGATTTTGTTGACCTTGGACCTCAGAAAACACAGTGGACCAACACCAGCAGATGACATGGCACCGAAAACCAACACTGACTGTGGAAACTTTACACTGGACCTCAAGCAACATGGATTGTGTGCCTCTCCTCTCTTCCTCCAGACTCTGGGACCCTGGTTTCCAAAGGAAATGCAAAATTTACTTTCACCAGAGCACATAACTTTGGACTACTCAGCAACAGTCCAGTCCTTTTTGAAGTGAGACGCTTCTGACGCTGTCTGTTGTTCAGAGTGGCTTGACACAAGGAATCCGAAAGCTGAAACCCATGTCTTGCATACGTCTGTGTGTAGTGATTCTTGAAGCACTGACTCCAGCTGCAGTCCACTCTTTGTGAATTTCCCCCACATTTTTGAATGGGTTTTGTTTCACAATCCTCTCCAGGATGCGGTTATCCCTATTGCTTGTACAGTTTTTTCTATCACATCTTTTCCTTCCCTTCGCCTCTCTATTAATGTGTTTGGACACAGAGCTCTGTGAACAGCCAGCCTCTTTTGCAATGACCTTTTGTGTCTTGCCCTCCTTGTGCAAGGTGTCAATGGTCGTCTTTTGGACAACTGTCAAGTCAGCCATCTTCCCCATGATTCTGTAGCCTACAGAACTAGACTGAGAGACCATTTAAAGGCCTTTGCAGTTGTTTTGAGTTAATTAACTGATTAGAGTGTGGCACCAGGTGTCTTCAATATTGAACCTTTTCACAATATTCTAATTTTACTGAATTTGGGATTTTCCTTAGTTGTCAGTTATAAACATCAAAATTAAAAGAAGTAAACATTTGAAATATATCAGTCTGTGTGTAATGAATAAACATACAAGTTTCACTTTTTGAATGGAATTAGTGAAATAAATCAACTTTTTGATGATATTGTAATTATATGACCAGCTTTTAATATAAGCTATTTTTTTTCCATTCCATTTTTCCCATTTTTTAAGTGAGAATTGTGCAATTTGGTGGCAAATAAAAATAAAAACTTGTGTAATGTCATGTAACCCACTGTAAAGCTCCCTATTGTCACCGTGTCGAACTCCATGGTTCCCTCTTCTGACCATCAGAGGGCTCCCTCACCCAAATATTGACTCTTAGACTCTCACATTACATTTCCCATCAGCCCCGTATCTAGCAATGATCACTCAGCCCAGCTGTAGCCCATTAGGTGGCCTATATAAGCAGTCTGTTCCTACCATCTCATTGCGAAGTCTTGTATTACTGTGGTTTGCATTTCTGAGTGGTTTCCTACTCTCTGCAGCCTGCCCTGACTTTATGCCCGATTACTGATGATGATTGTGTTTGCTCTCTGTCACTGTATTTGCTGGAGTTTGACCATTGCTTGTTTGACCATGATTCTAATAAAGCCTGCTTATAGATCCCACTTCGAGTGATGCCACGTTACACCTATATTCTAGGCTTTTGGATTCCAGTTGTTTTTAGACATAATTTCTTCATTTTATTAGGTTTTACATTTAGATATACAGTATATGTATAGATATTCTAAAAGACTATTTTTTGTCAGGGTTTAGATATTTTTGGTTAGATAAATATCAGGTTTTGCATTATGATTACAATGTAATATTCTGGAAAGCATTTTTGTTACTCTGATATCAGGAACACCTGTTAGGCTAAAATAAGAAAAACACAATAATTATCAAACAGTAATTTGTTTGATTTGCTTTATTTTATTTATAACCATAAGTAAATATAGTTGTAACTATTATTGCTACACATTGCTGCACATGCAACCAATAGTCATTCAGTGTCTTGAGAATTTATTTATTTATTTATTTATTTAATTTGACATATTCTAAAAACAAATTGTTCTGATGATGCTAGGATTTTTTAAATTTATATATATATATATATATATATATATATATATATATATATATATATATATATATATATTTTATTTTATTTTATTTTATTTTTTTTCTGTCAAAAATGAGCAAAGGGACGATTAGCACATGCTTTATTTCCTGAGCCAATAGATACCACTAGCGATCAAATATGTTTTTCTGTTACAAAAATAGAAATTATGAAGTTAAATCAATTTTTAATTAAAAATTTTATTTCTTTGCCACCTGTAAATTCATATTTTACTGGAATAATTTATATAAAAATCTGAACTGGGGGAAAAAATATGGTCTTTGCAACAAAAATATTTCCTCACTAATAAAGTAAAAGAAGTATCTTTCAAATTAAATAACAAATTTTACCCCATTAAACATTTTATGAAGAAATATAAGACTAATATTGACAGTAGATGTTCACGTTGCCAGTTTCACACAGGAACTGTGTTTCATTTATTGTGGACTTGAGTGAACTGAACAACTATGGGAAAATATTGGCTCATTTATTATTCAGCAAGATGTATCCATAACTTTTAAAGACAATATTTTAGAACATTATAAATCTATCTCCACTAAAACATTGCTTGTTTTGTTATAAACTTAAATCCACAAATGTAAGTTTTCCAACAACAAACCACATTTTCTTTTCTTTTCTTTTTTCTTTTCTTTTCTTTTCTTTTCTTTTCTTTTCTTTTCTTTTCTTTTCTTTTCTTTGCTTTTCTTTTCTTTTCTTTTCTTTTTGAAAGACTTTACCAATTATCTAAACACCATTTTATTGTCAATAAAAGAAAAAAAATAATAATTTGGGATGTATTTTTATTATTATTATTAATGGTTAAATGTCTTACCCTCAAGTTCTGATGTTTTGTCTTCTATCGTCTATCCTTTCCTACTTTTTCCTGTTACAGTTTTTAAATAAATTGCTAATACTTATTTGTTTTCAGTTGACAGTTGATAATTTTGTATTACTTACAACACATTTTTTTAAAATATGTCAACTCTATATTTTTTTCTTGCATTAATAAAAAAGTCTCGAAAATATGTCCTTTTGTGCTCCACAGAACATAAAATATAAATAAAATAATAATAATTCTACATAATTTCTGACACCTTAAGTTCTCTTGGTAAAATCAAGAAATTAATTCAGTGAATATGTGCACAAGTGCTGCTGTACCTGGACAGGGTTAACAGTGCTGACTGATGTCCAGATGTGTGGTCTGGTTTGTGATGGGATTGTTGATCACACAGCTGTAGCTGTTTTTCTCCTGATATTCCACCTCCAGAGGTAGAGAGAGACTGATGCTGAGATCAGACACACTGATGCTGGACAATAAACTGTTTCCTTTGTACCAGGAGAGAGTCACATGACTCACATTCACCACTGAACACAACAATGAACAATATGACGATAATGATAATGAAGAAAAGTTTGAAGAGTTGCTGCTGATGACAGGAACAGGCAGTTGAACTGAAAACATGAAAAAATAATAGATGATTAAGTGTTTTTTTTTCAGCATCAGTCTCATGACAGTGATATTCATTCCTCTGTCTTTACATTTATAAAAGATTATTGTTTACATATATGAACAAATATCAGACAGGAAAATTATGCTTAATTAAAGTTATCTAGTTATTTTAAAGGGGTGCTATTATGCTTTTTCACTTTTTCAAATTTAGTTAGTCTATAATGTTGCTGTTTGAGCATAAAAATGTCTGCAAAGTTACAAAGCCAGTCTAATTGAAAAGGAGATATTTTATTTAACAGAAATCACTTTTCAAAAACTACACTGAACGACTCGTTTTCCGGGATTTGTGATATCACAAAGATTGACGAATGGGACGAGAACTGGTTGAGCTGCAATAGAGAAGGCAATGAGTGTTATCATTATGTCGGAGACACGCTAGCTTTCCCAAGACAGATGAGTGTAGAGTGGTTACAATCATCCGGGTTTAAATCACGCTCAAATTGATTTGATTTTGACACTGGTGTATTACACTGAAGCTCGCAAGTGGCTCGCACGCGACCAGGCGCTGAGTGCTGTCAATTACAGTACACACTGGCCCAATTTACTAATCATAGCACACACTGGCGCAGCGAACCAATCACAACACAACTTGTATTCCAGAAGGCGGGCCTTCATTTGATACAGGAACTATTGGAGCAGTTCATGCCAGACTGCGCAGAGAGGTATTGTAATAATGTAAAATATGTGAGAAATAATGTGTTTTTTGAGCCTGTTCTAGTACACCCCAAAACAAAATCAAGACTTTGTAAAAGAGCATAATAGGACCCCTTTAATAAACAATAATCAAAATAAGTGTTAAGATGTATCTAACAAGTCAATAAAACCAGTATTTAACTCACCATAGACAGTGAGACTGAATCTCTTGATCACACTGTTGCTCTGTAGTTTATAGAGTCCAGCATGTTCCTCTGTGATGTTTGTGATGATCAGAGATCCAGTCTGTCTGTCCAGCTTCAGTCTGTCTCTGAATCTCTCATCAAGAACATCATCATATACAGTGATGCTGTTTGTCATTACACTGATTACAGCAATTACATTGTTTTCATTTCCAAACCTCCACACAATCAAATGTCCATCCATTATTTCAGTGAGATCAGAGTCTAGAGTGACTGAATCTCCCTCCAGCACTGACACTGACTTCATTGTAATCTTATCAGCAAACACACCTGAAGATTAGAAACACAGATTAAAGATCTCAAATAATTTTGTTGATCAGTTTTGTAAATGTAATGAAGAACAGCAGCACAGACACAGTCTGGGATTCATATTTTCTGGTGTATTATTTTCAGTTAGCTAGTAGCTGGGTCTGTACTAAGAGTGTCCGCATTCTCCAAGCAGGCTCTAGCCCTTGTGGGAAGTCTTGGCCCAGTGGTTAGAGATAATGCTGTGTGTGTGCACTTTGGATGGGTAAATGCAGAGCACAACTTCTGAATATGGGTCACTATACTTGGCTGTATGTCACATCACTTTGTCACTTTGTCTGGGACTGGAGCCACAGGTACATTTGTCCCATCTTAAATCTGATTGTTGCCTTCAGTGCCTCTGGAAGATTAAGGCCTGGTTTCATAGACAGGTTGTAGACTAAGACAGAATTAGGCCATAGCTCAGCTTTTTACATTAGTGTTTTTTTTTTTTTTTTTTTTTTTTTTATAAAGTGCCTTAGAAAATAAGATTACTGGTGTGCATACTGAGACAAAACATAAGATCAATCAGTGCAAGTTTCTTTCAGATGAAACAGCTCAGATTTATATTTCAGTCTGGGAGGCCTTGTCTGTGAAACCAAGTATGAGGTTTACAGGAAGCCAAATACTACAAATCAGATGAAAACACTCCAGCAACACACCTGGACAGAGCCGGTTCATTTATGCTGGACACATAAGCAGCTCATTGTGCTTTCATCACACAACAGAAGCAAAAGAGCAGTGATCCTTTGACACTAATATATGTAGGACATCTTTCAATAAAGCCAGCATGAAATCAAATTGACTTTTTCTTTTTTTTATGGAATATTGAAGTATTTAATATAAAAGGGTTTATATATTTTAAATTCATGTGCCGTCATAAATTTTTATAAAAAAAAAAACTTGTCTTCCCTCTTGCAGCTACGTCTCTCTGATGATGTGTTTACTGGCACGAGGGCGGGGAAACTTGTCACTCACTTGAGATTGTCCAATAGCAAAGCACAACCATCCGATTACCTCCCCATGAACAAAATTAAGCCCCGCCCTAAATTTGTTTTTATTCAAGAAGCAGTTTACCTCGGATGAATGTCAGGAATAGGAAAGAAAAGACACTGGCAACTTTCATTGCATCCCAAACAGAACAGATTTCACACAAAAGGAAGTTGCAGCCTGATGACTTTGTAGTTGCTTAAAATATTTAACGGTGTCATAACATTGCAATGCCTTCATTTTAAAAATAATTCACTTGTTTGTGTCCTTGACATTGACAGATTGACAAATAATCTGCACAGATATATAAAGATGCATATGCAGCTGAATATCAATCTCATATTTCACATACAAATAGTAAATTATATTAACATCTCACATCTACGCAGTAACTTTAACATTACACTCTTAAAAATAAAGGTCCTTTATTAGCATCAATGGTTCCATGAACAACCTTAAACATCCATTGAACCTTTCAAATGCAGTAAAGTGTTACAATTAAAATTGTGTTCAACATGTTTCATTTAAGATCTGTTCACTTGAAAGTTTTCTTGGGTAACCAAAAAGAGTTCTTCAATGAAATCACTGCAAAAACATCATCTTGGAGCAAACATTTTTTTAAGAGTGTAGCATTCATAGATTCTGTACTTTAGTTCACAGTCAAACTGTTTCTCATATAGAGGAAGTTAAATTGTGGAGGTCCTTTCAGTCGCACACTATACTCACAAGAACACACACTCACACTCTTCACCTCTCAAGGCATGCACACACTAACATACATTAACCACAAACATGGAATAATAGAGTGTTATGAAGTAAGAAGTATTCTAATGTACTCCAAGCTCACACACTGAAAACCCTAATAAGTTGACTGAACTAAATTTATTGAGTAAACTTGTTGCCTCAATTTAATTGAGTAATGGAGTCTCCCAAAACTTACATTTTTAAGTTTATTTAACTTGACGGTTTTGTAGACTACCTAAATCTCTCAGAGGTTTAAATGTTGATACTTGATTCATTTGAAGTCACCATTGTGGTGGAAAGTGTTTGGTTTAGTTGGGATCTTGGTCCAGTTACTTCTTGGGTTAATTTGTCTCTTGCTGCTGTATTGGTGTATTTTAAAACGCTGTTTTTGTGGTGAAAAAAGACTAATTTAAATGAGCTCAGGTGTTATTTGATGTTTTTTGTTGGTGAGAAAGTCATCACATAATACGTGTTTGAGATCATAAAATAAGTTTTGTTTGATATTTTTAACAGGCACCAGGAGTAAAATACTTATTTTAAAGATGGACGAAATAAATGCGTTTGAAATAATTTGAGTAAAAGAATCAATCAAGTACTCACACACACAGACTTCTAGATTTAGCATATGCATCACAACAACGGTGACAAACAAAAGAGCTCCATAGCACAAACTCCTCCTTATTTTCCAGCCTTTTTTGTTCTGATTGTCACCATTGATGTGATGCATATCCAAAATCTTGATGTCTGTTTGTGACGACGTGATCGGTTTTCTAAAAGTAAGTACATTGTTTTATCTACAAAGTTTATATCCATAAAAGTATATCCATAGTTGCAGCAATACATTTTATTTTACTATAATTAGTCACCATTACAAGCAAGATATGTGTATGTTAGATCTCAACTCTCTTTGCCACAGTAACAGTGTTTTACAACACACAAGTTACAGCAGCAAGAGACAAGCTTACACCAACAAAGAGCTGATAACACCTGAGCTCTTTTAAACTTTGTCTTTTTTCGCCACAAAAAACAGCATTTTAAAATATACTGTTATAGCAGCAAGAGACAAGCGAACATAAGAAGTATCTGGACCAAGATCCCAACTAAACCAAACATTTTCCACCACAATGGTGACTTCAAATGAATCAAGTATGCACATTTAAACCTCTGTTAATTCTCAATAAGAGCTTCTCTAGATGTCTGACAGAAATAAAGTCACAGAACCTTGTAAGGAGGATATGTGAACGTCTATATCGGATGTACAGAAGACATTTTTTTTTGTTTTTTTTTTTTTTGTTTTTTTTTTACAGTGCAGTATAGGGTTTACTGTATTTTAATAAATATTGAGACAGTTTGTCAAAAGGTCATAGTTTAAATATGCTGTTATTTGTTTTACTTCAGTGTGCTGTCAAAAATAAGAACATCATTTTCAGTTAAATTTACATGTTGAGTTAACTTAAATATATAAGTACACTTGAAATTAGTACCAAGTTAAGTGAACATAATTGTTTAAGTACGTTAAATTAGCATCAAGTTTGGTGAACTGATTGATTTAAGTACAATCTACAAAACCGTCAAGTTAAATAAACTTAAAAATGTAAGTTTTGGGAGACTCCATTACTCAATTAAATTGAGGCAACGAGTTTACTCAATAAATTTAGTTCAGTCAACTTATTAGGGTTTTCTGCAAAACCGTCAAGTTAAATAAACTTAAATATGTAAGTTTTGGGGGACTCCATTACTCAATTAAATTGAGGCAATGAGTTTACTCAATCAATTTAGTTCATTCAACTTATCAGGGTTTTCGATCTAACGAGTTAAGCAGTAACTTTAGCTGCCATGTTCTTTCGCTCAAAGGAAAACGATTGGGCCACTTCATCAAATACTTAAGTTGTCGTTTCAATAATCATCTCAAAATCACGTACCACAAGGATTTAAATTAACATATTTCACCAGTAGAAATCATGCAAAACAACTTTATATCTACATAATTTTAGTCACCGAACATAGTACACGAAGAAAAACTTCCTCTTGAATTGTAGTTCAGCAACCAAACAGACCAAAAGGACGAATTTTGTAATCCACCAATCAGTGCTTTTGTTCTCTTGTTGCTAGGCAGAATTTCTTCCATGGCCAATCACATTAAAGGAAGAACAGAGTGACGTTGAGATTTTCGAAAGGATTACTCATGATTTTGAGCTCACAACACTTGAAATCTTAAGTTTATACATTTTGAAGGTAAATTAGTTAAATTAACTCATATTTTTAAGTGACAGGGCCAAAATGCAAAATTTTAAGTAATGTTTAGTCAACATTACTTGATTTTTTAAGTCAAGGCAACATTAGGGTTTACAGTGCATACTCTATGCTATTTTGTGATATTACACATAATGCAACAATTTCCACTTAAATAATATTTGATATAATTTCACAATTTTGTGTAGTGTAATATTTAGTTCATGCCATTCAAAGACTCATTTAGTTCTATTGTTTCAATTTTCACTATTTTGTTTAGCTCTGTTTTCTTTAGTTTATATAGTGTTAGGTTTCCATGGCTTTTGGTTTTCCCTTCAACTGTGTCTAGTCAGTTGTATTGTGTATTTATAGCCCTATGTTTTGTTCATTAGTTACTTCTTTTACACAAAACTGTTAGGTTGCATAACCTTTGTCTTGGATTATAAGTGTGATAGTGTGATATATAATTTTATCACACTTGGTGAGATGTGTTTAACTGTTAAAAATATAAGCTGCATAATCTTTTCTCAGAACTAGCTTCACTTTTTTCTGAATTTTTGCTGAGTGACTTCATCTACAGAGAGTCATGTTTAGAGGATGAATGTTACAGTGTGAGTTTTTAACAGTTGTGTGTGAGACTCATATATACACCAAAGGTCTGTGCTTCAAAATATCTGCATTAGGTTTTCTGAGATTAGTGCAGAGATTGTGTGCACTGGAAAGGACAGATATATTGATCGTTGAAACCATGATCAGCAATGCAGCAACTGACTGAATCAAGACAGAAACATAATGACATCGTAACTAAAATCAAGGAAACAGCCTAGCGAGCATAAACGTTATATTAGATATTTATTATTATTATTATTATTATTATTATTATTATTATTATTTTACAATCTCTAGTATTTGTACAGGCTTGCATTATTTATTGATTGATAGTGGAATTGAATTCATTAGAGCTCCACAATGATAACATGCCACTGTATAAAAAAATAAAAATATAATAATAATAAATCTGTTCTGTAACTTACCAGCCAGGCTGCAACAGCACAAACAGCAAAAAGCCAATGTGTGAAACATTTTCATTATCACTCTGAAATAGTTTCAGTCAAATGTGAAAGCTTGCAGTAAAGTTGTGTAGAGAACAAGCTGTTAACAAAGTGAACTCTCTGCTGACTTCCTCCGGACTGAAGACTGAAATAGATCATCCCCCATGTGTTCAACAACACTTCCTGTCTAAAACTCACCCAAAGACAGTCAGTAAATAACTGGTAGCTAGGAGAGCCTTTGTTTTATTATTATTATTATTATTATTATTATTATTATTATTATTATTATTATTATTATTTTGACAAAAGCTATTATTCACTACTTACTAAATATTCCTTTTATAAAGTGTATATACAACTCAAAATGTAATATGAACAAAACGAATATGAACATATTCACTGGTAAAGGTGAAGGGGAGTAGCTTGAAGATGTCATGTTTCAAAATCACTTTACATCACCCAACGTTCCTCTGGTGGCAAAACTTCCTTCTTAGGCTTCGGCTATGGCTCTAGGGTTGTTGTGAAGGTAGGGGCGGAGCATAGAGACTATGCCGTTTCTCGTTTGTTACTCTAGAGTAGACCAATTCACTTTATTGAGGCATACTGCCCCCATCTGGAATGGAATGTGGAGTATGACTTGATTTTTTTGCCAGACATGACACATGGCACCTTTAAACGAGACAAGTGTAACATGAACTAAGAACTTTGGTGCCTCTGGTGTAGAGATTATTAAGTGTTATAAATGTGGTCAATTAGGTCATAAAAAGCCAATGTGTTCACAGTAGACAAAAACACTTACTAATATGTGTTATGTGCCTCGAGAGACAGTACCTGAACCTGTTAACCTTCCCGTTCCAAATCCGGTGATAAGAACTGTTGAGTTGAATGGGGAAAATGTCACTGCCTTAATAGATACAGGATGCACGCAAAGCCTAGTAGACTCTGAGCTGGTACCTGAATTATGTGCTAGTAGTGATGCTCCAGTAATAGTGAGATGTGTTGACAGGGAGGAGCAGCAGTATTCTGTCACTGATGTTTATGTGGGTATAGCGGGGCAAACCTATTTGATGAAGATAGGACTTGCATAGAACTTACCATATCCGGTGATTTTAGGTCATGATTTCCATGCTCTGATGGATTTGCTACCTTTTCAGGATACCTGTAATGAATGTAGTTCTGACACAGGCACAAAGCAAGCAGAATGAATGTGATGAGGAGGAAAATCCATTTGTTGATTATGCCTTTCTTTGATTCTGAATTGTCTATGAACCAGTGTAAAGTAAAGAAGTCTAGAAGCGAAAGAAAACAGAAAAAAAAAAAACATAGTGTCGGCTAAAGAACTAAAAGAACCTGAGAAACTGTTGAATGCCGATCAGATTCCCATCCCTGAAGAATTGAGGCAGCTGCAGAAAGAGGATACTGAAATTTCAAAATTGTATTCTCAGATGGTTGAGGCGGGGGGAAAGGGTCGAATGTATTCAAGTTTCAAGGAAGATCTTTTTGTGTAATGAATGACTTTCTGTATCATAAAACGGGAGATCAGTTGCAAGTGGTATTACCCGTTAGTGTACGTAATACAGTGATGATGTTGGGGCATTCGATTCCATGGGCAGGACATTTGGGGAGGCGGAAGACACATTCTAGAATTTGTAAGCATTTTTACTGGTTGGGTATGTCTAAGGACATCGCTGAGTTTTATAAAGCTTGCCCTGAGTGCCAATATAGCGAAATTCTCAAACCCCATGAAGTACCGTTAATTCCCTTAACAGTCATTGATATTCCCTTTCAGCGGCTGGGAATGTACATTGAAGGTCCGCTGGAATGAAGTAAGACCGGCTATAAGTATATGTTAGAAATTTGTGACTATGCAATGCAGCTTCCAGAAGTATTTCCATAAAAAAAAAATCAAAGCTAGAGCTATCGCTTCCTGTCTGGTCCAATTCTTTTCAAGATTAGGTATTCCAAAAGAAATACTGACCGATAGAGGAACGAATTTCACGTCTCAACTTCAGCAATTATGTGATCCAGAGTTGTTTAAAAATCAGCCAGTCTACACAACACTGATAAAGCATAGAATTGTGCTTAAAGGAAATGCTCAGCTGAAACGAATGAGTTACCACATCCCTGAATGATTGCTGACTGCTTTTGAAAATGAGGTAAAATTGATGCAACAAATGGATATAGTAGAACCATCAAAGAGTGAATTGTGTAATCCCGTGGTATTGGTGCCAAAGAAAGATAATACCCTCAGGTTTTGTATTGATTTTCATTATTTAAATTCTGTCTCTAAATTCGATTCATATCCTATGCCTCGTATCGAGGAGTTAATAGAAAAACTGGGCAAGGCTAAATTTATCAGAACCATCAATTTAAGTAAAGGGTATTGGTAGGTGACTGGATTTGGAGTCACGAGAGTTGACTGCTTTCCGTACACCAAGGGGGCTAATGCATTTTTTGGGTGTTACCATTTGGGCTGCACAGAGCACCCCCGCCTTTTCAAAGACTGATGGATACCGTATTGGATGGTTCAGGAGAATTTGTGGTGGCTTACTTAGATGATGTTGTGATATTTAGTACCTCGTGGGAGAATCATCTTCACCATCTTCAAACAGTCTTCCAACGAATTAAAGATGCCGGTTTAACCATTAACCCCACATAATGTTCCTTAGTTAGAAACCGAGACGTAGTATTTGAGGTATACATTGGGGAATAGAGTAATAGAGCCCATACAAGTGCAGAAAGTATGGGCAATTCAATCTTGTCCACTTCCAGCTACAAGAAACAAATTAGCTAATTTCTTAGTTTGGTCGACTGGTATCGAAAATTGATTCCCCTTTTCTCGACCATTGCGACACCGTTAATGGATTTAATTAAAAAGATGAGTCACAACAAAGTGCAATGGACAGTACCTGCAGAAAAAGCATTCCTTGAGTTAAAAGCGGTGCTGAGCAATGAACCTATTTTTCCAGTCATTTGTACTTCAAACAGATGCGTCTGAATTAGGTTTAGGAGTGGTTCTGATGCAGGAAGAGAGTTGAGGAAAGCATCCTGTGGTGTATTTGAGTCGGAAATTATTTCCCAGAGAAACTACAGTAGGTGTTCTGTGGTGGAGAAAGAATGTTTAGTTTTGAAATGGGCACTTGATATTGTTTGCCGTGATTTTGTTATCGAAACAGATCATAATGCTCTGAAATGGTTGAATACAATGAAAGATACAAATTCTCGCTTGACGCGATGGTTTTTGTCTAAACAACCCTTCTGCTTTACAGTGAAGCATCGTCTGGGGCTAGAAAATATAGCAGCCAATTTTCTTTCTTGCTCACCATGCGAGAGTGCATAGGTGGGGGGGAAATGTGATGGCTAAGGCCACACTTAATAATTGGGCTAGTTTATTTCAATTATTTTAGATGCCTTTTTTATTTCATTTCTTTATAGGATAAATTTATTTTGTTTAAGGCATTAATTGTTTGTGTGTTTGTTTATAAATTTCTATGCATTTATTTTGTCTCTTTTAATATTATTTAACCAAAACATTTTGTGTTAGTTGTCTCTTATGTGTGCACTGAAGATCAAAGAGCGACATAAATATTCATTAATAGAGTGCACGCTAGTGATTGAATAAAAACCACAACTAGACAAGATATGGGTTGATATTTTATTTAATTGTTTGAATGATTGAGTATCTTAACCGTGGATCTGCCGGGATCTATGACTGCAGCATGGAACAAAGGTTTGTAATTAAAAGAACGCAGCATTTCCTGATGTCCTTTATATCCTTTTCTAGGAATTATGGGAAATGTAGTTTTGGGTACCATAAGGGTTTGGACTCTTTGTTCAGTTTAATGTGTTATTATTGAGGGCATTCTTCCCAGTTTATTTTATCATTGCTTTATGGTGAATGGAATTTCATGTTTATAGAGTTTATTTGTATATATAATACATTTCTTTTTTCATTTAGGTTTGATGTACTGAATTGAGTCCCCCGGCAATTCTACAATGGTTTGATCTGTTTTGTTAAAAGGATGTGATTTTTCTATGGCTGAGTCAGTTCTGGTGATGGATCCCTTGAGAAACATCTGAGGCCCAGAACTCAGTAGTGTGCTGGTCTTATTTATCAGTTAGTTTTCTTTCTTTTCTTTTGTTTTTTTCACATTTTTTTCTTGCACCATTGTGATCAGTACATGAGTGTGGCAGTTAATAAAATGTAATTTGAAAATTCTATGAATGCCTCTTGAAAATTTTATGGAAGAACCCTGACAGTGCTGATGAGAGATTCAGAGACAGACTGAAGCTGGACAATCAGACTGGAACTCTGACCATCACAAACATTAGAAACACAGACTCTAGACTTTATGAGGTTGACACATAGACTGTAAACAAAACAAAAAAAAATTGACGTGTCTCCACTTCCTTCCACTATAGAAAACTGAAGCCAAAACAGGCCAGAATAGCCGCTGTCATCTTGTGAAAATTATGTTATTCCTGTCCCAATTATAAAGCAATATATCAGAAGAGAATTTTTGTGGCAATTCCATTCCCAAATGATTGTAGACTGACAATGAAGTGTCAGTTGTTGTGAGGATCTGTAAGATGGCAGGCTAATGCTGTTGGTATTTGCTTAAAAAGCAGTAGAGAAGAACTTAGTGTGTGTGCAAACTGACTCCACCTGTGAAGTGATTGAATGTACTGTTGGTTGATGCATTCTGCTGAGTAAATGCAATTTTGAACAGATCTCATGCCTCCTCAAGTTATTACACACGCACACACACATACAGATGCTGGTCATATAATTAGAATATCATCAAAAAGTTATTTCACTAATTCCATTCAAAAAGTGAAACTTGTATATTACATTCATTCATTACACACGGACTGATATATTTCAAATGCTTATTTCTTTTAATTTTGATGATTATAACTGATAACTAAGGAAAATCCTAAATTCAGTATCTCAGAAAATTAGAATATTACTTAAGACAAATACAAAGAAAGGATTTTTAGAAATCTTGGCCAACTGAAAAGTATGAACATGAAAAGTATGAGCATGTACAGCACTTAATTCTTAGTTGGGGGCTCCTTTTGGCTGAATTACTGCAGCAATGCGCTGTGGCATGGAGTTGATCAGTCTGTGGCACTGCTCAGGTGTTATGAGAGCCCAGATTGCTCTGATAGAGGCCTTCAGCTCTTCTGCGTTCTTGGGTCTGGCATATCGCATCTTCCTCTTCACAATACCCCATAGATTTTCTATGGGGTTAAGGTCAGGCGAGTTTGCTGGCCAATTAAGAACAGGGATACCATGGTCCTTAAACCAGGTACTGGTAGCTTTGGCACTGTGTGCAGGTGCCAAGTCCTGTTGGAAAATGAAATCTGCATCTCAATAAAGTTGGTCAGCAGCAGGAAGCATGAAGTGCTCTAAAACTTCCTGGTATACGGCTGTCTTGACCTTGGACCTCAGAAAACACAGTGGACCAACACCAGCAGATGACATGGCACCCCAAACCATCACTGATTGTTGAAACTTTACACTGGACCTCAAGCAACGTGAATTGTGTCCCTCTCCTCTCTTCCTCCAGACTTTAGGACCCTGATTTCCAAAGGAAATGCAATATTTACTTTTATCAGAGAACATAACTTTGGACCACTCAGCAGCAGTCCAGTCCTTTTTGAAGTGAGACGCTTCTGATGCTGTCTGTTGTTCAAGAGTGGCTTGACAGAAGGAATGCGACAGCTGAAACCCATGTCTTACATACGTCTGTGTGTAGTGGTTCTTGAAGCACTGACTCCAGCTGCAGTCCACTCTTTGTGAATCTCCCCCACATTTTTGAATGGGTTTTGTTTCACAATCCTCTCCAGGGTGCAGTTATCCCTATTGCTTGTACACTTTTTTTCTAGCACATCTTTTCCTTCCCTTCGCCTCTCTGTTAATGTGCTTGGACACAGAGCTCTGTGAACAGCCAGCCTCTTTTGCAATGACCTTTTGTATCTTGCCCTCCTTGTGCAAGGTGTCAATGGTCGTCTTTTGGACAACTGTCAAGTCAGCCATCTTCCCCATGATTCTGTAGCCTACAGAACTAGACTGAGAGACCATTTAAAGGCCTTTGCAGTTGTTTTGAGTTAATTAGCTGATTAGAGTGTGGCACCAGGTGTCTTCAATATTGAACCTTTTCACAATATTCTAATTTTCTGAGATACCAAATTTGGGATTTTCCTTAGTTGTCAGTTATAATCATCAAAATTAAAAGAAGTAAACATTTGAAATATATCAGTCTGTGTGTAATGAATGAATATAATATATGTTTAATATAAGTTTCACTTTTTGAATGGAATTAGTGAAATAAATCAACTTTTTGATGATATTCTAATTATATGACCAGCACCTGTATATACATTACAACCCAATACTACTATTGCTGCTTTCAACAGGCCAACCTCAGACCACATGTGAGCAGCAGGTATTTAGCATCTATACACTTTCACTGCTCAGGTGTAAGCAGGTCCAACACAGGACCATTAATACTAACTGATCTGGTGATTCCTTTGCAATAATAATCTAAGGCCTGGTTTCACAAACAGGGTTTATTTTAAGACAGGACTAGACCTTAGTTAAATTAAGATATTAAGATTAAATTAAGATGCCTTAGAAGTAAACATTACAGGCGTGCATCTTACATTTACATATATTTACATTTAATCATTTAGCAGACACTTTTATCCAAAGCAGCTTACAAATGAGGATATTTTGACATATTGACACATGACAATGGCATCTTGACACAGAGCAATGACACTGACATATATTAAGATCTGTCAGAGCAAGATATTTTAAGTTGAGACAGCTCAAAAATGCATTTTAGTCTGCGACTATCTTAAGGCTTGTCTGTGAAACCGGGGGTAAGTGTTTTCTCACAGATGGTGTGTTCTATTGATGTTAATCAGCATTAAACATACTCAAGCTTGTAAACCTGAAATTCTCAAAAGGAAAGTGAGCTTGTGCTGTTTGTGATGATAAACACGAGCTGGTGTTTATTCACTCTAGAAGTGCACAATGGAATCTGCTTTTCCTTTTTCTCTTTCTTCTTATTTCTATTTAAAATAAAGTATATAATGTTGTGATTCATCTTGGAAGCTGAACAGGACAGATATCTTATACTTACTGAACAAAAATTGCTCTTTCTCTGTTGTGATATTGATTCTTAATGGCCACATACATGAGTTACTTTTTAAAATACTGCTTAACTATTTAATACTGGGGTATCTGCATGAGAAAAAATAAGCATAGTTTTATTTCTTTTATTTTTCTTTTATTTTTTATTGGAAGTTTAAGTCCTATATGATTCATAGATGTAGATATCAGTTCAGCAGGTGGTTTTCAGTTTAAGGTGCTTTATTGGCATGACAAATATTTCTACTTTTGTATTTCCAAATCATGTGCTATATTGCAGCATACAATTAATACAGTGCAAACTAAAAAAAAAAAAAAAAAAAAGTGCAATGAAACAAAACATATAATAAAATGAATAGTGTAACTGACAACGTCATAAAAAGGATGTCATATACAGCAGGGCTGGGCAACTCGGCCCTTTTTTTTCATGCAGAGTTCAGCTCCAACCCTAATCAAAAAACACCTGCGTGTAGATTTCTAGTTATCTTGAAGACATTATTAGGTGCAGGTGAACTAATTTATCACTAATTTTTATTCAGGACCGACATTGCCCAGCCCTGGTCTACAGATTCAAATTTTGAAGAATAAACATTGTTTTGGCCACCAGATGGCCTCAGTGACATCATATTGAAAGGATTTCAGTTCAGAAGAGAGTATTGATAAGCAAAGCTTCCTTTTACAGTCACTAAACAAATAGACCACACATTTTCATCTTTACTGAATACAACTCCAAGACATCACACAATATTTATATTATATTATATTATCTGTTCTGTTTTCTTCTTTTAAACTACAGAAGATCTGACGTCATTGACCAGAAGAACAACAGCTGCCGCTGCAGCCACGCCCATCAGAGCAGCGACGACCAATCGGATCACAGCTTCAGTAGAATCGCAACAGCGGTGAACTTCTGAAGAAAAAAAGAGCAATGACAAAAGGGAGCTTTTTTTAGCATCTCTGTCAGGAACTCAAAATAATAATAATAAAAAAACAAATATTGGCAAAAGATATCTTCAAAAACCCAGATCTACTTGGATTGGAATAATTGCATACGTTTCATTTTTAGGTTAAATATTTCTTTAATATATTTCTGGCATCTTTAAAGTTATCAGGCTGGTAAAAACAAAACAAACAAACAAACAACAACAACAACAACCACACAAAAAAAAAAAAAAAAAAAAAAAAACTATATAAAGCTAAAATATCACCACTGACATACCAGCATATGTCTGACAGAGTTCAGTGATGTTAAGATGTTCACATTTTGATGATGATGATGATGATGAGTTTGGAAGAGGCAGAGGAGCTGGAAAATAGAAAATATGAATAAATCAGAATAAAGTGTTTATTATGACACACATTGATGAGGTCAATACTTATACTGATAGGCTACTGAAAGCCTTGAACAACTGAGCGATCATCTAAATCAGTGCTGCAGGTTCTTAGAGGCCCAACACAGTTTCACACATTTTGCATGTCTATTTAATCAAGTCAAGTCAAGTCATCTTTATTTATATAGCGCTTTAAACAAAAACAGATTGCGTCAAAGCAACTGAACAACATTAATTAGGAAAACAGTGTGTCAATAATACAAAATGATAGTTAAAGGCAGTTCATCATTGAATTCAGTGATGTCATCATGCAGCTCAGTTCAGTTTAAATGGTATCTGTGCAATAATTTGCAATCAAGTCAACGATATCGCTGTAAATGAAGTGTCCCCAACTAAGCAAGCCAGAGGTGACAGCGGCAAGGAACCGAAACTCCATCGGTGACAGAATGGAGAAAAAAACCTTGGGAGAAACCAGGCTCAGTTGGGGGGCCAGTTCTCCTCTGACCAGACGAAACCAGTAGTTCAATTCCAGGCTGCGGCAAAGTCAGATTGTGCAGAAGAATCATCTGTTTCCTGTGGTCTTGTCCTGGTGTTCGTCTGAGACAAGGTCTTTACAGGGGATCTGTATCTGGGGCTCTAGTTGTCCTGGTCTCCACTGTCTTTCAGGGATGTAGAGGTCCTTTCAATCACTCCTGATTCAGGTGGAGGATGGAGAACAAGGGAAATGAGGAAGCATCAATTTCAGTATTGAGAAGCACCAATGGCTTATCACCATCACTCAAGAATTTTTTTTAAAATAAAATAAAAATGTGAGCAGTGTATATATTAAAATTATGACTGGAAATTAGATTGTGTGTGTGAATGCGGCCCAAGCCAACAAGTATGATAACTGCTGTGACATGGTCACTCTCTTTCAACATTTGCTTACATGTTGAAATAATTTACTAATTTTAATGAAAATAATTTAAATGTTCAAATCCAGAACTTTAAAAGATGTAGTAAATGTGAATGTGAAACTTATAACTCACCTTGGACATTGAGACTGAATCTCTGACGCACACTGTTGATCTGTAGTTTATAGAGTCCAGCATCTTCAGGTGTGATGTTTGTGATGGTCAGAGATCCAGTTTGATGATCCAGCTTCAGTCTGTCTCTGAATCTCTCATCAAGAACATCATCATATACAGTGATGGTGCCAGCCATTACATTGATTTCAGCTATTAAAGTGTTTTCAGATCCAAACCTCCACAGAATCACATCACCATCCATCATTTCATTAAAACCAGAGTCTAGAGTGACTGAATCTCCCTCCGTCACTGACACTGACTTCATTCCATCTGCATCAACACCAAATACACCTAGAATACATGGAGTTTGTCACAATTTAAGGGTTAATAACTGTATTTACATAAAATAGCTGGTTCAGAATGAGAAATTAAGATCAAACAGAACAGCAGAATGATGAGCGAATGGTTTACATTAAGAATACGATCATAACTTACCAAACAGATGCCACAAGCAGAGCAAAATAAACAGGTGAACCATTGTCAAATAATAGTGCTTTATTTGAACACTGGTAAATAAACATGTGAGTCTTAGACTGTGATATTAATAGTGTTGCGTGTGAATTCTTCCCCACAAGATTTGATCCCCACCCATCAAATGCATTACTCATGCACATGTTGGTTGAACATAATCATCTACCTTCTATTAAGTGTTACACTGTCCTTATGTTATCCTTTAACACAAGTTGTTACTTTTAAGTGCACTTTCAATTATTAAATAGATTTTTGTCACTCTTGTCTGTGGTCTGTGAGTTCAGTTCATTCCATTTATTAGTCTCCTTGTCATTTGTCTCCATAGTTTCTGATCTGGTTTCTTTTCTGTTCACCTTTTTAAAGATTAGTTCCTGTGTATTAATACCACGTTTCATTCAGTTATTGGTCCATTATCAGTAGGTTGGTTTGTGTTTTCTTTTTTTATCCGCAACTGAAACATCTCCTTTGCCTGTGACACTTGTCACAGTTCAGAGTGGTGGCTAGTGAAGGTTTTGTAATGCTGTTCTCTTGCTACCATCAACCGATCACACAAGCCACATGCTTCTAAACCACAGCAGGTTTAAAAAAAAACTGAAACTCAGCTTCTGAAGAGCCACACACTCAAGTGGAACACATTAATGTTATACTCTGCTCTGAGGCCCTGTGTAGATGTCACAGAATACAATTTAAGTTCACAGACAATGTGTAATAAAAACACATATTTGTCATTTCTCAAATGCATGGCAAAAACAGACGCATAAATAAAAATTATATTCATACTGAGCTAAAACATATAGCTAAAGTGGCTCAGTGGGCAGATATCTGAGGCTGCCAAGAACATCCCTGGTCTCACACACTATCAGAAAAAAGGGTCCGTATTGGTACCTTATTTACAGTACGTTCACGTTAGTACCTGAAAGGTACAAAGATGTAAATTTGGGAAAGATACCATGCCAATTACAGCTTTTGCGGGTTTTTTTTTTTCTTTTCTTTTTTTTCAGAGTGTGTGAGAGCAGGGATGGTTCTGCTGTGACAGTCATACAGGGATTATTCAGTTATGTTTTTGTTTTTGGGTTAATATGATTACCCACACTAATTCAAATGCATTCAATTCTCCATGCTGAATGCACTAGTGATGTTGGTGGTAGTACAAAATAAAGGTCACTTTTTTCTTTTCTTTGGACTCATTATTTATATGTTATATATTATTTCCTGCATTCAGTTCCTGCTTCCTTTGCTGCCTTGGTCTCTGATTATGGCCTAGTTTGCCACAGTAAGCCTATGTTCCTCACCTTTTACTAGTTCAGTTCTCATTATATCAGAGTATTTATGGCAGAGGTTCTCTCTGGGAGTTGTCTGTTCTTGTATTAAAGGGGTCATATGATGCTATTTAAATTTCTCCTTTCTCTTTGGAGTGTTACAAGCTCTTGGCGCATAAAGAAGATCTGTAAAGTTGCAAAGACTAAAGTCTCAAATCCAAAGAGATATTCTTTATAAAAGTTAAGACTCTCCACATCCTCCTAAAACACCTTGTTTAAACACACCCCACGTTTACGTCACAAAGTGAGAAGATTTGCATAACATCGCCCAGATGTTTACACAAAGAAAGAAGGCGTAACTTTTATTCTCGTTGTAGTATTGTTGTTGCTGCCATGTTGTGGAGACACTGTTTCGTTGTAAAAGGGAAACTACTTTGTTTGGCCTTCCAAAAGAGGTTGATATCCGCTTCATCATGTCTAGAGCTGATCTATGCTGGTCACTAAGGAAATACGTAAACTTCACGCTGTGGATCGCCGGATCAGCTTTCATCGTGTATGAGCAGAGTCCAGCCCGGGGTCATCACATGTGGTTCTACCCCGCCGGCCGCTCCTTTCGTCGAATGGCCGGCGAGACCATTCTCAATCCACCGGCCGCTGCACACTCAAGCCCGCCATGTGTGACGCTGTGTGACGCATTTTATGGAGGACTGTTTCCTGAACCAGTAGCCTACAATGTGTCTGTGCTCAAAGGCTGTTTCTATAAAGCTGGGAAATGACAACTTTGCAAGGACAGTCTGGTGCTTCTGACTCACAGCCTGTAAGTACATTTTTATATTTAAAGAATTTGACACTGATGATTCAAATGTGAGTTTTGAGCAGTGTAGAGTAGCGCTTGTTGTTTGTCGTTTCTCGGATCACAAATCCAGACAAGGGGGAACAGACTTTGACACAACACCTGTGCCTTTGTGTGTGCACAACTGAAGAGCATCAGCGAGTATAGTACTGTTTTCACGCTCATTTGACTGAATTACTGCGATTGAATAAATGCACTTCTTGTCAAGAAAAAAAAAGAGACCAAATTAGCAGTTATGTGTGGGGTGGCCAAACCCAGGCTCCGCCCCTGCGTTAACTGTGTTAAAGGGGTCATATGATGCAACTAAAAAGAACATTATTTTGTGTATTTGGTGTAATGAAACGTGTTTATGCAGTAAAAAAAAATATATAAAAAATTAAAAATAAAAACATTATTTTCCACATACTGTACATTATTGTTTCTCCTCTATGCCCGCCTTTTGAAACGCATTGATTTTCACAAGGCTCATCACTCTGAAAAGCGAGGTGTGCTCTGATTGGCCAGCTATCCAGTGCATTGTGATTGGCTGAATGCCTCAAGCGTGTGATGGAAATGTTACGCCCCTTAACATATTGTGATGCCTTGTCAGCCGGAGCAATGAGACATAAACATAAAACCCATTATAAACGTGGAAACGCTGGACTCCGCTTCGTCCACAGTGAAAGCTGATCCGGCGATCCACGGTGCAAAGTTGATGTATTTCCTAAGCGATCAACACGGATCAGCTCCAGACATGATGAAGCGGATATCGTCCTCTTTTGGAAGGCCAAACTAAGTTGTATTGCTTTCACAACCAAACACACAGCATCTATACGACATGGTGGCGGCAGCAACAACAATACTACTACGAGAATAAAAAGGTACGCCTTCTTTCTTTGCGTGAACATTTGGACGGTGCTATGCAAATCTTCCCACATAGTAACATAAAGATGTGGGGGCGTGTTAGAACAAGCCGTTTTAGGAGGGTGTGGCTGACTTAACTTTTAAAAATAATGTCTCTTTGGATTTAAGAGTTTAGTCTTTGCAACTTTACAGATCTTCTTTATTCACCAAGAGCTTGTAAAAAAAAAGAATGAAACTGCAAACACTCCTTTAAATAATTTTTATGCATTAAACTAAACTAAAATAAATAAATAAATCACCTGTGTTAACATGCTAATTTTGACAGCACTATTTCTGACTAATTTAGCTTTGTGTGGAATCAAAAAAAAAAAAAAAAAAAAAAAAAAAAAGTTTTGTGAGGCTTGGAATGACAATTAGAATTTTGTAAAAAAAAAAAAATCGAATGTAACATTAAAAGGATAAATAACACAGATTTATTTTCACAGCCACCTTTGCTCATATTTACCAAGGGTGCCAATATTAGTGGGCGGTACTGTATGTGCACCTGTCCATGTTTGCATGGTATTGTAATGAACCAGTCCACTGAAGGCGAGTTTGAGATTAACAAAGACTTGACCAGACTTGACAAGGCATGAAAAGACTCACTGACAGCAGATTACATCATCAATACATGACAAAGAACAACAGGAACATGAGGGCTATTTGTATCAAACACTAAGGATCACATGACAAAAATCAACCAATGAACAAACTGACCTGAAAACCACATGACAGGACAATAACCAATGAGGAACAAGACAAATGACTGGAACAACTAATCACAACATGACACATACACAGGGCAGAAATACATGAGGGTAGTGTGTTCAAAAGACCAGGTACTTCGGTACCAAGTCGGTAATAAAAAAATGAAAATGTCAGGGTACCAGGTTTCTTTAAGTACCAGTGGTACAGAGTACCCGGTCAACTCAGTTCTTGACGCATACAACGCTATGATTTCTGCGAAGCAGAAAACGCAGACTGAATCTCAAAATCAGCACTGTAAAAAATGTACTGTAGAATTTACAGGATTTTACTGGCAAAAAAGTTGCCATTAAAATCCTGTAAAAATTATGTTAATTGCTGTAAAATGGATTACAGGAAATTACTGCAAAGCAAATTACAGTTAATGCCGTACATTAGGACATGACTTTATATTATTCAAATAGTCTAAATAAATACAAGACGATAACACGGGTCAAATAACTTTCTTTATTATTGAAAGTTTGTGTCCAAAGCATAGTGTATGTGAAATACAGTATTTTGTAGTATTTTTTGTAGTAACATTGAATTTAACTTGTAGTTTATTTTACAGCAATATTTTGTGATTTCACTAAAGTATATTATTTACCTGGCAAAAACGTTGCCAATAAAGTCCTGTAAATATATTTTACAGCAACATTTTGTAATTTCACTAAAATACAGTATTTCCCTGGCAAAAAAGTTGCCAATAAAATCCTGTAAATATATTTTACAACTATATTTTGTAATTTCACTAAAGTACAGTATTTACCTGCCAAAAGTTGCCAATAAAATCCTGTAAATACCCCTAAATACAATATGATGTTGTAATAATATAACAACGAAACTGCTTTAAAGAATATTTTTAACAGTAAACTATAAAATATGTATATAAATGCATTATCATGAGCTCTATCTTAATACATTTACAAATGAATAAAGTCAATGATGTTGCAAGTATTTATTAAAACTGGCAGAAAGACATTGCAAGGCTTTTACTGGTAAAATAAAAATGTCAGTCTTTCAACAGTTAAAATCCTATCATAAAAATAACATAGCATCACAAATAACTACAAATACATGTTTAAAAAATAAGCCATACTCAGAGTAGAACATTAACTTTCTATAAAAATGAAGGTCAATCAACAGAATTTGTATAATTTTTGTAAAAAAAAAATGTTTTAAAGGAAATTATTAAAATAAAATGCTGGAATCAACATGAAATCACAAATTCTGTTGTTTGAGCTTATGTTCTATTAAATTAAGAATATTAAAAAGTCTCGCGTTTCGATGCTTCCTCAGTCTCTTTTTTTTTTTTTTCCTGTTTTTTTAATCAGGCTAACTTGTCCAGTCGGGGATATAAAGATATATTTCACTTATTATAGTAAGGCGTCTGGTCAATATGGGACAGTTGAACACATATAAACAAATTAAATTTCACATATTTTGCTGTTTATTTCGACAGATAGTTGTTACTATGACAATCATTCGCATTGGGCTTTATGATAAAAGTTAGGTAAACACTACTTTAAATCCTCTCAATAAGAAAATGTAAATTCCAAAAATCAAAAATTTAACACTCTGAGTGTGGATTATATAAACACTAAAGCAGTGTTAAAAGTAACACTGAAGCAGAGTTGAAGTTAATGAGATAATTAAGAAGTTAACTGAGTTATGATTGAGCATTATTGAAGACACCTGATGTTAATGTGGTGGGAAAGCCCTTTACCTTCCCTTATTATGTGGATCGTAAGCCAATTGGCTGTCACCATGGGGATATAAAGTGCGATAGACCTGCGCTTTAGGTCAACTTCATTTGTTAATGTCACTGACGCACCGCAAACACTTTACTGTGGCTGCTTCCAGCATCAGGTGTGGACATTAGAGAGGTAAGAACGCTTGGTGACTTTTAAAAGTGGTTTTAACTTTTAGTAACTAATTGTCCTGGGTTGCGTGTGTCTTTCTTGCACCTTAGTACAAGTAGCCCAGAGTGCAGTCTGGACGATGGGGCGGGGCGACACGTTTGGGCGGAGCGACACGTGTCGCCCCGCCCACCTCGGCGGTTATTGGTTTATGATTAAGATGAGCTTATTGGTGTACAGATGAGTGACGATTTTACAGTTTATTGGTATAGAGAATTATGACGCTGTGAGCAGGATTGGAATGTGGAAGTAGACCATAGATATACATAATAAAGGCTTTATTATGTATATCTATGAAGACACTCAGATGAACAAACTTTTAATATAAATTAAAGAGTGAATATAAATGTTGTGTTTTTGCATTTATTTTTGCGTTTCTACAACATCCCGTATAAATACAAAGAGTTTTGGATTATGACGAACAGAATAGAAATAAATGGTCTACTCCCTCAACGGCTGTAGACGCTACCTCGACATTACTCGCTGGATTTTGAAAATGACACGGCAATATTATGTGAAGTATGGTTATGTAGATAGTCAGTACCTTGATTTATATATTCAGAAGTGCACTACTGAAAACCTTATTAATCCTGAATTTATTTAGCTACTTGCTTCTAAATAAAAACATAATACATTTAATCACCCCTTTAAACGCTTTATAAAATCATTGGTAATTGAAATATTACACCAAATTGTCACAACTAAATTAAGAATTCATTATGAGCAATGCATAGCAAATGATGTTATCATCAAATATGAGAAACCTTAAAGAATGATAGACTGATGTAAATGACTGAAACCTGTTGTCATGCACGTGTTTGCCATAGCTTTTTTATTAAAACATTATACACTGCAAAGTTTAACTTTAAATGACATCAATTAATACATCAAAACCAGTTGATCTCAGTTCAACTATTTCCCTTCAATGAACTTAACACACAAATGTGTTTCATGCCGAGAAAAAAAAAAAAAAAAAAAAAAAAAAAACAGTCCTTGGAACAAAATCCTGTGTATATAAAAACCCAGAAGATCACCACGCCGGTCTCTTCCCTGTACCCTGGGGGGTTAAACTTGAAAAGGGCTCTGCACTGCAAGCATTCCCTGATGCTGTACATCCATCTGAACTCGTTCCGGTCAGGAGACAGGAGTACAATTCTTCCAGTTGGCCACAACTTATAGTGTAAAGACAAAATACATGAAATATAATAACAGCCTTCTACTACAAAATTCAATTGGAGAATGAGCATTAAACGGGGAAATCTTACTCTCTAGCCAGGCAAAGTGTGCCGCTTTCCGAAAAACTTCTTGAGTGAGCACATCCCTAAACCATCTGCAAACCAGAGAAAGTGTCAAATATGGACAGTCACCCGCCGACAAAATAACTTACCTGAGGATTTCCAGTGGAAGCTGTTGAATCAAAAACATACATAGGTTTATTTATACATGTATATAAAAGTTATTAAACATTATATAAACACTGAATACAGACAACCTTGCTTTAAACAAACTCTATAGACTGTTGTCACAACTGCATACTCATTATTTTATAATACCACTAATAAAATGTTAATATATAGAGTACTGTGCAGAAGTATTAGGCATGTTAGTATTTTCACATTGAAAAAAAAAACTGTTTTAAGCCAATTATTTATATATTTTGCAGTAGTGTGTCAGTAGGATATATTAGTTTACATTTCCACACATTCATTTTGCCATTAATTGTAATAATCCAGTGAGATATTTGTATATATTTTAATGCATGATCCACATGAAGATCTTTTACATTGAATATAAATATTTCTGTCTTATATGGTGAACAAAATCCACATGAGATTGCAAACAGAAGTTATTTAAAAAACTCGCTGCTGTCTGAAAATGAATTAAGCTGAAATGTTTTTAAATGTCTTTGATGCTGATGTTTACTGATAGCTGTATATTAAATAATCCACAGTGCTGACCAATATAGTACTTGTACATAATACCAATTTCACATCTGAACAACTATGTAGCTGTAATAACTAAAACACCTCTGCATGTACACACATATGTAATTATTAGTTCTTAATGAATGTATGTGCACAATAACCTGCTTTGCTGGACTCTGCCTGAAGACATGGTGAATGGTGAAGTTCCTCCCCTCAGTGGTTGAGCTCTAAAAGAACAAATGTCAAGAGGTAGGTTTATTGCTAGATATAGTACAGAGTTATGTTTCATGTAGCAACATTCAAACAGCTACATACATTTGCTGAGTGAAGCTGTCCAGGAGAACAGAACACCACCACCTCCTGATCATGTCATCCTGAAAAATAATAATAATAATAATATACACACAATAATCATGCATGTCTGTTCAAATAACTTGACAAATGTAATGGCATACCTCTGTAAAATCAAACCTAAGAACTAAAGCCATGTACAGAGTGTACTGTTACAATCCACAAAGAACAATAAAAGAGCAATTTATAACAATTATTAACATCAATTATTCAAATTGAACGTACCATGGATAAATAAATGATCGAACATCGCATTTAATATTATAAGATATTTACACAACCACTTTTACTCACCTCATGCAATCAACGTGAAATAGCGTTATTACTCTGCTGCTGCAGTTGCCACCGTTCTGTTTGTTTCAACGCAAACTGCCCCCTGCTGGCTCGGAGCAAAATGTCAAAGGCGGGGAAAACAAATATGGGCGGGGCGACACGTGTCGAAGTGTCATCCCGCCCCAACCTCCAGACTGCACTCTGGGGTTACTCCCTTAGTAAGTTCCTCATTGTCATTTCCCCTCGTAAAGTGCGAGTCAGCTGTTCCGTTTCTTGTGTGGACACTGCTGCTGTGACTACCGTTGCTGGGTGTGTGCGCTACTGATTATGCACGCACCATATTCATCATTGGTAGGTCTAACCGGCGTTTACTAAGTTCGGGTGAGGCTCTATAAGTAATATTAAATGGTAACATTCTATTTTATTCCAGGTGCTCGCCCGGAAATGTTGAGCATACGCTGATTGCTTGATCGCCATTGCCTCTCATGTGATTCAAATCGCTGGATTAGTTTCTCCTGCAGATCTCGCACTGCTGCGACTGCTAGTTGGGCGCGTTTCACGTCCTGCCCACGGATAGCCTTGCTGTTTTGTTTTTGATAACATTGCTGTTTTGTGTTGATCTTTGTTTTTTTTTTCTATTTTTGTATTTTCCTAGTTTGTATTTTGTTTTGCTGCTTAGTTAATTGTAACTTGATTGAGTTCGGTTTGGTTTATTTTTCCGTAACCTAAAATCCATTGTCTTTTGTATTTATTTTTGTTTAAATTAGTTGTTTGATTTATGATTTGTAATTTTGGGGCAACTAGGCCTTGTACATTTCACTTCCAGTTTTGTTAATTCTTATTTTGGGTTTTGTTTAATTTAAATCAATATAAGGCAATCCAGCACCTTAATTATTCTGTGTGCATTTTAGTGACTCGTATTAAGATTGCTCTGTTCTTGTGCCGCAGGATCTGGGTGCCGGAGGCAGGCTCTATTCCCTTCTAAGCGGTGGTGGTGTGTTGTTCACAGTGTGCCGTGTCCATCTGTGGAGTGTGGTGTGCGTGTGTTTGCGTGCACTGGTGAAAGGAATGATTTCTCTGCTATAGGCAGCCTAATCTCTGATAGCCTGACCCTGCTGGTAAGCCCCAGTTAGCTGGTGTTTCTGTGACCTTTTCAGTGTCAAACCCTTATGATGAGCTGTGATTGGCTGAGGCCTGATATTTTTTAACGAGTGTTTTAAAATGATTGTGTAACTTAAAGTCAGCTGTTTTGTATCGTCACCCATGTCTCTGAGCGATTATTGATGAACGAACTTGCGTGTCCTTTAAGAGACACTAAATTCTCTGGGTGTAACTCTGAGTGGCGTAGTTGGCAAATTATCCTTCAAATGCACCTCCGGGTTGCCACATTCATGGCGTAGTCGGCAGGGTTTATCTTAATATTTTGGCATATTTTAGACATGGGTACATTTTGAGGTTTGTTAATAGTTTTTTTTTTTTTTTCAGTTTTTTTTTTTTTTTTTTTTGTTTGAACAGGGCAGCAGTGTTTCCATGGGTGGGTTATCCTCCTTTGTAATATTCCTGTGAGAATTTAGTAAGTTCGTTTTATCTCTTTTGATAAGATGGAGGCTGAATTGCAAGAAATGAGAGAACTGGTGGCTCAACTGAAAGCTGATAATGTGAGGCTGCAGCAGGCTCAGGTGGCCGTTGAGCTGCTGCTGCTAGCACCGCTGCAGTACCACCAGTAATCCCTCAGTTATCTGTTGCCAGCACCTCTGCGCCCGAAAAGTTTGTTTTTGCACCCCGAGACTGTAGATGTCCAAAATTTAATGGTAAAACCGGTATGGGTATTGACGAGTGGGTAGAGGAGGCAAAAATCTGTATGAGGATACGCCATTTGTCTAATGCAGATCAAGCATTTTTCTTATTTGACCAGCTAGAGGGAGAGGCTCGTGAGGAAGTTCGTTATCATCCTGAGATTGAGCGTGGGGACCCTGATAAAATTATTTTAGCCTTGCGTGAACTATATGGCTGCTCTCAGTCTTACGTGGCTTTACAGGAAGCCTTTTTTTCCAGAAGGCAACTCGAAGGGGAAACCCTATTAGAGTTTTCCCTTGCTTTGATGGGCCTTCTGGAGAGGGTCAAATGTCGCTCCCCTAATGTAATTTCCAATGGTGAGATTTTGTTGAGGGACCAGTTTGTAGAATATGTGACTGATAGTTCATTACGGTGTGAGCTTAAACAACTGGTCTGTTGTCAACCCACCTCTACATTGCTTTAAGTTAGAGGTGAGGCAATCAGGTGGGAACGAGAAGGAATGCCTGGCGGGGCGAGAGGGCGTAGTCATTCTATGCCACTAGCTTATGGCGTTCAGTATGGTGTGCGGGGTGGGCCTGCTGCGGGGCCTGAGAGTTCACCACAGCAGTCAGAGCTGGGTGAGCTGCGGGATTTATTAAAAAAACAACATCGGCAGTTAGACTAGTTTACCTAAAGTTTCGCCAGTTTTCAGACTCCTTATGTACGGGGTCGATCTCCTCGTTCCGGTCCTGTGATCTGTAGACGTTGTCAACGACCCGGACATTTTGCAAGGATTGTGATGGGGAATGACTTTCCCCGCGTCCTATGTCACCATCAACGGGCGCCAATATGACTGGAAATGGGCAGTCTCGTAATCTACAATTGTCGGAAACTAGTCCCCGCCGGGCTGTCGCGTCACTACCCGATTGGGGAAATAATTGGCTCCAATAATTTAGCTTTTCCTCGCTCATTGTCTCATCTAATGTCATCTTGTCCACATCTTGTTGTTTGTATGGGAGGAGTATCAGTACCGTGTTTAGTGGATACCGGTTCCATGGTATCCACAATTAGAGAAAGTTGCTTTTTGCAGCATTTCGAACCTTGGGGTCAGGATTGCCTTAAATCTTGTCAATGGTTGCAGCTAATGGGCTTACGATCCCATATGTTGGTTACCTGGAGCTTGACGTCAAGCATTGTGACTGGGAAGTTTCAGGATATGGTGTGTTGGTTGTCCGAGACCCTCCCGGCGGTATGTGTAGAGATGTTCCTGGGGTGCTGGGGATGAACTTACTAGGCCGTTGTTATCAGGATCTGTTTGGACAGCATGGCATAGCCCTTTTTGAATTGCCTATCGTTGTGCAGTCTCCGAGTGTTTTACAAACATTACAACATTGTCAACGAGTGAGTACTAAGAGTTGTTCAGATCTTGCAGGAAATGTATGGGTACGGGGACGTCGGACGTGTCGAATCCCTGGGGGCACCATGAAGTTAGTTACTGCCACCTGTTATTCCCAGTATTCTGGCTCTACAGTCCTGTTTGAGCCCCCTGAGTCAGGCTTGCCGGCTGGGCTCTTAGCATCCCCTGCAATAGTCAGAGTGACCCATGGTACAGTTTGGGTTCCTATCGTAAATGTGGGCACTGTGGATGTGGTATTGTGTCCAACAACTGTGATTGGTAGTTTGAGGGATGCTTATGTCATCAGTTTACCTACAGGAGTTGTTGAAGTTGACCCGGTCGTTGCTACAGTTCAGTCTCTTTCTTTGGAGACAGCCGCTGGTTTAGCAGATTGAGTCTGTTGATTGGTCTGCTTTGTCAAAAGAGGAGCAAGTGCAGGTAAGGGCGCTGCTTCAGAAATATCAAGTGATATTTTCAGCTCACAAAAATTGTTGTCGAGATTTAGGCTGCACCAGTCTTATTTCTCATGATATCCCCTTACTGGATGATACCCCTGCCAGGCAGCGGTACCGACGGATACCGCCGTCAGATTATGAAGTGGTTAAGACCCACATTAATCAGCTCCTGGAGACACAGGTCATAAGTGAGTAGTAGCCCTTATGCATCCCCCATAGTGTTGGTTAAGAAGAAGGATGGTACACTAAAAGAAAAATGATTTTTCAGTTTTTGTTCACTTTACCTGAACAATTCATGTTGAATTAATGCCATTTTGGCTATTTTTCAGTTCAACATTATTGTGTCATGTTAAACTGACTTAAAACTGTCACTCGTTGGTTTAACAAAGTTTTCATTTTGAAAGAACATGTTTCAATCAAGTACCTCAAAATAAGTTTTACACTTCCCATCATGCTTTGCACAGGACTGGAAATGGGGAGAGAAAATGTTGAAATAGTGTTATTTTATGCAGTTTTTAGTAAAATGTGATAAGGAGACTTTCATGTCTAATGCTCTATTATGTGGGCATTTTAAAATACTTTTATATTGGTGTATTTTGTGAAGGTTACCATTGTGGTGAAGTGTAGAGCTTGTGGGTGGGTTAAGGAAATGCCAAGTTAGCTAAAATTTATTATAATCGGGAAGTTGTGGCCCAATGGTTAGAGAGTCGGACTTCCAATCGAAAGGTTATGAGTTCGAGTCTTGGGCCGGCAGGAATTGTGGGTGGGGGGAGTGCATGTACTGTTCTCTCTCCACCTTCAATACCATGACTTGGGTGCCCTTGAGCAAGGCACCGAAACTCCCAACTGCTCCCTGGGTGCCGCAGCATAAATGGCTGCCCACTGCTTTGGATGTGTGTGTTCACAGTGTGTGTGCACTTCGGATGGGTTAAATGCAGAGCACATATTCTGAGTATGGGTCACATTACTTGGCTGAATATCATGTCATTTTCTCACTTTCACTTTTTCATTATAATGTTGGCATTTTTATCTAGTAGGCAGGACAAAAATGTATATTGTTGACATGGCTTTGTTAGATATATTAGACATGACACAATTAAATGTAGTTAACAGGGCATTATTTTTTAGAGTTGGCATGGCAAAATTAGAACTAGTTAACCTGAAAAGATTTTCTCTATTAGGGATGGAAAAACTTTATCTAGTAGGAATAACACATATTTTTTTAGAAGTCTTGACTAAATGAATTCAAGTTCATACAACAAGATTACAACAAATCATATCAAACAAATTAGATCTTGTTGGAACAATGTAATTCAATTTCATGGAAAACCTTTCCATAATTTTAAGTTCGTTCAACAAATTTTTTTGAGTGTAGTCTACGCATGTGCGTAGACGACCATCACCTGAACGCAAAGACCAGAAAGGATGCATTTCCATTGCCGCGTATAGAGGAATCCTTGGATTCGTTGACAGGGGCTCGGTGGTTTTCAACATTAGATCTTGCCAGTGGTTATAATCAAGTCCCTGTCACAGAAAAAGACAAGTCTAAAACGGCTTTCTGTACTCCATTTGGTTTATTTGAATGGAACAGGATGCACTTTGGTCTTTGCAATGCGTCCAGCAAGTTTCAGAGACTCATGGAGAGTAGGGCTGGGTGATATATCTAACAATATGATCATGCGCATCTAATCAGTAAAGCTGCTTCCGTGATCACCGCTAAAATCTCCATCACATAATTGGAGTGGCATTTAATAGACAGCAGAGGTGGGACTTTCAAGTCACAAGCAAGTCTTCAAGTCATATCCAAGTCCTCAAAGGGTTAAAGTTAATGAGATAATTAAGTGACTAATTAAATGATGATTGTACATTAGTGATGAACTTCTGCTGTTAACAATCAACATCACTGAAGTAAAGCGAAACACAAGAACTACAACTGAATTTAGCCACAGCCTTAAACTGAAAAAAAAAAAAACACTATGTCACCATAATTGTGGTCAAGGTTTGCTTTAGGTAGTCTCTTGACCCTTTTACTTATTCAAAGCAATTTGATTCAAAACAATTTCAATATTGTTTTTGTAACAAACATGTATGCATTGCTGAATCCAACCTTGTAGTGACAGATGATCTTATGCTTTTTCTGCTTATAACTCATGTTGACTTGGACATCATGAGATAGTCTTCTTTGGATTTTTGACTGACATTCAGCTTTTACCAGAGTTGGGACTTTCAAGTCACAAGCAATCTTCAAGTCACATCCCAAGTCCTCAAAGGGTTAAAGTTAATGAGATAATTAAGTGACTAATTAAATGATGATTGTGCATTAATGATGAACACCTGCTGTTCTTGAGAATTACTGAGGATCAGATGTTGATGTTTTATTGGTTAAAGTGATGCAACCATAATGGAGACCAGTGTTTGCTTTAGTTGGGCTCTTGACCCTTGACTGTCATGTTAGATCTCTTTATGTAGCATTGCATGAGGTGCTGTAAAGCAGAGAGAAGAAATTAATCTGACTGTGTTAAGTGGTCAGATCACAATCAAATTAACATTAGCTCTATTGAAGTTTAGCATAATCAACCCAGTAAAACTACACTATGGAAGAAAATTAAAGTGAATTTTGAATCTACTAAGTCCATACAAAATTTGAAAAACTATACTCTGTAGACACACACAGACATCAAGAACCAGCATATGACTCTCAACAGTGGTGACATTCAACAGAATGTTGCATGCTGGGTAAAACCTTAGTAAAAACTCCCGTCATGCACTGCAGTATGAACAATTGTCACCACTGTTGAGGATCGTGTGATAAGTGTGTTTGTCTAAAAACCTGAACTGATTGTCTCCTTTTGTGTCTTTCAACATTGAGATTTTTTTTTTTTACTTCAGTTCAGTAATAGCTGAGTGTCAGTCTACTATCCAAAGATAAATCCAATTTCATGATGTTCAGTCATCATGAGTTATAAGCAGAAAAAGCATAAGATCATCTATTACTGCAAGGTTCGACTCAGCAATGCATACATGTTTGTTGCGAAAACAATATTGCAATTGTTTTGAATCAAATTGGTTAGAATTAGTAAAAGGGTCAAGACACTACTTAAAGCAAACCTTGACCACAATTATGGTGGCATAGTGTTTTTTTTCTTTTACTTTTTTTTCAGTTGAAGGCTGTGGGTATCAGTTGAATTTCTTGTGTTTCTCTTTACTTCAGTGATGTTGATTGTTAACAGCAGATGTTCATCAATAATGTACAATCATCATTTAATTAGTCACTTAATTATCTCTTTAGCTTTAACCCTTTGAGGACTTGAATATGACTTGAAGACTTGCTTGTTACTTGAAAGTCCCACCTCTGATAGACAGAGCCGTAGATCGCTGACAAGCCACGCCATATCGCGTTCATTATCGAAGGCGATTCATCTGCGATAATAAACACGATATGGCGTGGCTTGTCAGCGATCTACGGCTCTATCTATTAAATGCCACTCCAATTATAAGCAGGTGATGGAGATTTTAGCGGTGATCACAGAAGCAGCTTTACTGATTAGATGCGCATGATCATATCGTTCGATATATCGCCCAGCCCTAATGGAGAGGATGTTTGGTGACCAACAGCGACAATCTTAGCTACTCTATCTCGATGACATAATTGTGTACTCCTCTTCAATAGCTCAACACTTGGAGCGATTGGAGGTGGTTCTGGGCCGCTTGAAACAGGAGGGCCTTAAAGCAAGACTTGAAAAGTGTGCGTTCTTCAGACAAGAAGTAAGATACTTGGGGCATGTCATCTCAGCTGAAGGGGTGGCAACTGACCCAAGTAAGGTCGAGGCTGTGGTGCAGTGGCGTTGCATTACCAGTGTGTGTCTGAGTTACGGACGTTTTTGGATTTTGCCAGTTACTACAGGCGCTTTGTGGAGGGGTTTGCCAAGTTGGCTTCCCCCCTGCATAAGTTGGTAGCTGAGGTGACTGGTGGTAAGTCAGGGAGAGGGAAGGGACAGAGTCTGGCTCAAGTGTGGACTGACCAGTGTCAGGAAGCATTTGAAGAGCAAGTTAACCATGGCTCCAGTACTGGCTTATGCTGATTTTTCTCGGCCTTTTATAGTGGAAGTGGATGCCAGTTACGGAGGTTTGGGAGCGGTGCTCTCTCAAGAACATCAAGGTCAAGTGCGTCCCATAGCATATGCCAGCCGCAGCCTAAGGCCCACTGAGCACAATATGTCCAATTATAGCTCCATGAAATTGGAGTTTCTTGCACTCAAGTGGGCCATGGCTGAGACATTTAGAGAGTACCTTCTTGGCCACAAGTGTCTGGTATACACCGACAACAATCCCCTCAGTCATTTGGCTACTGCCAAGCTAGGGGCCACAGAACAATGGTGAGCAGCGGAATATGCAGCATTTGATTTTGAGGTAAGGTACAGGTCAGGAAAGAGCAATCGTAATGCGGATGCTCTTTCCAGACAGGATCCGACTGCTGGGGGCATTCCAGAAGGTCTAGTAGGTGGTAGTGCTGTTCCAGCGTCATTGCATTAGGCCATTAGTATGGGGCGGGTAGCACAGGCAGTGGTGTCAACAGTGATTGTTTTGCTTGGCTATTCTTTGCTAGATATATGTTCCCTGCAGGAAGCTGACCCAGTCATCGGAGTTGTGGAGCAGTTTTGGGAACAAGGTAAGCGTCCAGGGCCTGAGGAGCGTAAAACATTGACTAAGCCAGTCTTGACCTTACTCCAACAGTGGGATCGCTTGGTACGGAAAGAGGGCGTACTATATCGCAGGATTTCTCATACTGATGGCGGTGAGGATATTTTCCAGTTGATTTTACCGGATGTGCTCAGACGGGATGTTCTGATGCAGTTGCACCAACAGCATGGACATCAGGGGATCGAGCGAACTGGTGAACTAATGGTGAACTAATACGGCAGAGATGCTATTGGACAGATATGTGGGCTGACATTACTCTTTGGTGCCAAGAGTGTGATCGTTGTGAACTTGCGAAGGACACTTGTGCTTTATGGGCCACCTGCTGAGTTCTAGACCCAACGAAATCCTCGCAATTGATTTTACGGTGCTATAGAACCTTCCTCTTCGGGACAGGAAAACATTTTGGTAATGACCGACGTACTTAGCAAGTTTACAATGGCTGTGCCAACGCGTGATCAGCGAGCTGAGACTGTTGCGCGGGTGTTAGTTGACGAGTGGTTCTAGAAGTTTGGAATTCCGGGACACATTTACTCGGACCAAGGCCGTAGTTTTGAGTCTGCTCTTATTCGCCAGTTGTGTGAGTTTAACCAGGTGAAGAAGTCGCGTATAACCCCCTATCACCCTGCCGGTAACGGTCAGTGTGAAAGATTTAATCGAACCTTGCCGAGCACTAGAAAGAGGGAGTGGACCGCTTGCCTGTCGCAAGTGACCTTTTGCTATAACGCCACTCCTCACCAGGCAACTGGAGAATCCCCTTATTTTTTAATGTTTGGTCAAGAGCCTTGGCTACCCGTGGATTTCTTGCTCTGTAGGGTAACAGAGCCCTGTGCGGGTAGTGTGCACAACTGGATTGTGGAACACCAGATGCGACTACAGGTCACTTTCGAGGGAGCGCGTGAACGTCTGAAAGCTGCTGCAGATTATCGCAAGTCAAAACATGACCAGCATGTCCGTGATTTACCCCTAAAAGAGGGTCAGTTGGTCTACCTCCATGATCACAGTGTGAGAGGCCGCCACAAGATCCAGGATTTGTGGAGTCCCATAGTTTATCAGGTAGTGAGGGCGCCAAAGGAGGGAGGCGTTGTTTACACTATTGCACCAGTTGAGGATTTGGGTAAGGTACGAAGTGTTCACTTTCGAAGAATCGTATTCGGAGATAATCCATGCAAGTGGATCAGCTCATGGGTCCAGTGAGTGGACCAGGGGTTTCGTCACCGGAGGACAAGATGGAATATGTTGACTTGATGGTATTAGTGCCAGAGATCCCGCAACCTGCTCAAGTACTTGCACCTGAGGGTTTGGGTCATTTAGTGCCAGTCGATTCCACAAACGAGTCATTGTTGGATAGAGGTCATTCAATTCTCTAACTGTTGAACCGGAGGTATCCTTGGAATTACATTCGAGTTCAGTGGGTGACAGGCCGGTTGCCACATGCAGGACTGAACGCACAACGGCGGGTCAACACTCTAATATGGATCGTCTCCCACCCACTGTGAGAGGGACAGAAAGAGAGGTGGAGGTTCCCATCGGGCTAGTGTCTAGGGCCATCTCCGCTTTGTTTAGGCCTTGGGATTAACCATCTCATTGTTCTGAGAATTCCTTTTTCCTTTTTTGTTTGATCGTCGGGACAACGACATAGAAAAAGGGGGTAGATTGTGGTGGGAAAGCCCTTTACCTTCCCTTATTATGTGGATCGTAAGCCAATTGGCTGTCACCATGGGGATATAAAGTGCGATAGACCTGCGCTTTAGGTCAACTTCATTTGTTGATGTCACTGACGCACCGCAAACACTGTGGCTGCTTCCAGCATCAGGTGTGGACATTAGAGAGGTAAGAACGCTTGGTGACTTTATGAGATTGGTTTTAACTTTTAGTAACTAATTGTCCCGGGTTGCGTGTGTCTTTCTTGCACCTTAGTAAGTTCCTCATTGTCATTTCCCCTCGTAAAGTGCGAGTCAGCTGTTCCGTTTCTTGTGCGGATACTGCTGCTGTGACTACCGTTGCTGGGTGTGTGCGCTACTGATTATGCACGCACCATATTCATCATTGGTAGGTCTAACCGGCGTTTACTAAGTTCGGGTGAGGCTCTATAAGTAATATTAAATGGTAACATTCTATTTTATTCCAGGTGCTCGCCCGGAAATGTTGAGCATACGCTGATTGCTTGATCGCCATTGCCTCTCATGTGATTCAAATCGCTGGATTAGTTTCTCCTGCAGATCTTGCACTGCTGCGACTGCTAGTTGGGCGCGTTTCACGTCCTGCCCACGGATAGCCTTGCTGTTTTGTTTTTGATAACATTGCTGTTTTGTTTTGTGTTTATTTTTGTTTTTTTTTTCTATTTTTGTATTTTCCTAGTTTGTATTTTGTTTTGCTGCTTAGTTAATTATTGTAACTTGATTGAGTTCGGTTTGATTTATTTTTCTGTAAACTAAAATCCATTGTCTTTTGTATTTCTTTATTTTTGTTTAAATTAGTTGTTTGATTTATGATTTGTAATTTTGGGGCAACTAGGCCTTGTACATTTCTCTTCCAGTTTTGTTAATTCTTATTTTGGGTTGTGTTTAATTTAAATCAATATAAGGCAATCCAGCGCCTTAATTATTCTGTGTGCATTTTAGTGACTCGTATTAAGACTTCTCTGTTCTTGTGCCGCAGGATCTGGGTGCCAAAGGCAGGGAGGCAGGCTCTATTCCCTTCTAAGCAGTGGTGGTGGTGTGTTGTTCACAGTGTGCCGTGTCCATCTGTGGAGTGTGGTGTGAGTGCGTGTGTTTGCGTGCACTGGTGAAAGGAATGATTTCTCTGCTATAGGCAGCCTAATCTCTGATAGCCTGACCCTGCTGGTAAGCCCCAGTTAGCTGGTGTTTCTGTGACCTTTTCAGTGTCAAACCCTTATGATGAGCTGTGGTTGGCTGAGGCCTGATATATTTTTTAACGAGTGTTTTAAAATGATTGTGTAACTTAATAAAGTCAGCTGTTTTGTATCGTCACCCATGTCTTTGAGCGATTATTGATGAACGAACTTGCGTGTCCTTTTAGAGACACTAAATTCTTTGGGTGCAACTCCCTGAGTGGCGTAGTTGGCAAATTATCCTTCAAATGCACCTCTGGGTTGCCACATTAACAAGCAGAATCACCAACAGAGAAAATCACAATTTGTGTTTCACCATTATAGTGGTCAGTGTTTGCTTTAGTTGGGATCTTGACCCTTCAGTTATTAACTTTAGATTTTGTGCGGCTGTGGTAACTGAGTTGTAACATACAGACAGACCAGAGCAAAGGCAATCGTGTGTTATTGATTGTGGTTAATTGTCGTGGAGTTACCTGAATGGCTGAGTTTTGGTTTCTTTACTGTGTACATCCAAGGACGTTGTTTGTCGCTTTACATGTGCCGTTTATTTAACAATCACTTTGCCTCTGCCGGATCCCTTTTCAAGACAGAGCTAGGACATCTTTCATCTCCAGGTTTGTCTAACGCTAAAGTTTGGGACTCAAACCTCTTTACTTTTGAACCAATTTCGATGAGCGAAGGTTTTACTCGCGTTACAAAACATAAATTGTAAAAAGTCAGCTGGTCCAGATGGGATTGACCCTTTCCTCCTGAAACTTGGGGCTAATATTATTGTTGAACCAACTTATATTTTTAATTTATCTTTGGAACAAAACATTATACCCCAGTCTTGGAAGACAGCGCATGTAAGACCACTTTTTAAAAATGGGGATCCAACTATTATGGACAATTATCATCCTATTTCAAAACTCTCAGTTTTAGCTAAAATAGCAATTTGAGTCGTTGGTTAGTGATCAGTTGAAGGACTTCTTAATAGTAAATAATATTCTTATTCCTTTTCAATCAGGTTTTAGGAAAGGGTATAGCACCATCACAGCAGCCACAAAGGTAGTTGGTGATATTGTTAGTGCTATTAACTGTAAAGAATCTTGTGCAGCCTTATTTATTGATCTTTCAAAAGCTCTTGATACGGTTGATCATGCTATTTTGTTAAAACGTCTGTTTAAAATCGGGATGTCTGATAATGCTATTGAATGGTTTAAAAACTATCCGTCTAGTAGATATCAGTGTGTCACTTCTGAAGGCATTATATCAGGGGAGGCAGAATTAATGGTTTGAGTCCCTCAAGGTTCCTTATTAGGTCCTTTGTTGTTTACAATCCACATAAATGATATTTGTACAAATGTAGATTTAGCTGCACATCTTTATGCGGACGATACTATTATAAACAGTACTGCTAGATCTCCGTATGAGGCATTAAATAAATTGCAGGATGCTTTTACAGTTTTACAAAAAAATCTACTTAAATTAAAATTGGTACTAAACTCTAAAAAGACCAAATTTATGTTATTTACTCATTCTAGGAATGTACAGGATTTGCCTCAAATTATTACTCTATATGACCAGAAAATTGAAAGAGTGTCATGTTATAATTATCTGGGTTTTTTATTAGATGAAAAGCTCACTTTTAATCCCCATGTAAACAAATTGGTAAAAAAGCTGAGAGTTAAACTAAGATTTTTTTATGGAAATAAGGCTTGTTTTAATTTAAAGACAAGAAAGGAAGTCACTGCTACTTTTTTATCTGTTATAGACTATGGAGATATTCTGTACATGCATGCAGCAAAGTCTGTTTTATGGTCATTGGATTCTGTATACCATTCTGCTCTACGCTTTGTCACTAAAGGAGAGTATTTTACACATCATTGTAGTTTGTATAGTTTATCAGGTTGGCCTCCACTCTCAATCCGTAAACGGCATCACTGGCTTATTTTTATTTATAAGGCAGTGTTAGGACTATTGCCTCCTTATTTATCAGTTTTCTCTTTTGTAGAAAACAATAGATAAAATCTTAGGTCTAATAATAGCATTCTTTTTACTACACCTGCTGTAAAATCTGAATTTGGTAAGACTGCCTTGCGTTACAATGCTCCTTCAACATGGAATGCTTTGCAGAAAAAGTTGAAGATAAGCACTATTATCCCACTTAATGATTTTAAATTATATGTCACAGAAACCTTCAGCTATAAGTGTGATTGTATATAGACTGCTGTTCTGTTTTGATTCTTGAATGGAGCTTCATGTAGCTGTCATACTCTGTGTAGTAGGATGTCTTGGTTATTTTGTTATTGTGTTATTTTGTTTGTTGTTGTATCTTATGTGGTGTTGATATGTTATTGTGTAATTTGGTATGTTTTTTTTGTTTTAGATGAGGTTTTTTTATTTGTATTTTCTTTTCTTCTTTTTACATTTTTAAGTGCTGCTTTTCTTGGCCAGGGACCATTTGAAAAAGAGACTATCATCTCAATATGATTTCCCCTGGTTAAAGAAAGGAATAATAAATAATAATAAAATAAATTGGGTGGATAAAAGTGATCCGGCATAATATGACATGTTTTTAAAAGTTAGTTCTACATAAAGAAAGAGTTCCTTAGTTTAGACACACAGAGATCAAGAATCAGTGTTTGCATCACAACAACGGTGACCATAAAAAAAAAACATGTTGTAGCCAATAAAAACTCATCCATGGCTCCCATCATGCATTGCGGCCTGAATAAATTATGAGCTTTTTTATCTAGTTTTGTGATGTTCAGAGTAGATCTGTTTATCTGGATATGCTGTTTATGCTGTTTGTCACCGTTGTTGAGATTCATATGCTGATTTTTGTTATCTGTGTGTGCCTGAAATCAACCCCTTCAATAATAAAAAAAATAATAATCAAAATAACAGTATCACAAGAGACGCTTACAAAATGTATAGAAAATACAGACTCTTTTTGTTGTGGAATCAAAGCTGTTACAATCAATAATGAGTGATAATAAGAGAAGAGCCTGTAAATGAGTTCAGTGATTGAGGGCAAGCAACAATTATATTAAAACATAATTATCACCACCCAATGATTTTTGCTCTTGGCTTGACACTCAGATCTGAAAATTAAAAAGTTACAAGCCAAAATCCCAACTAAAGCAAACACTGACCACTATAATGGTGACACACAAATTGTGAGTTTCTCGTTTGGTGATTCTGCTTGTTAACATCAGGTGTCTTTAATAATGCTCAAACATAACACAATTAACTTCTCAATTATCTCATTAACTTCAACTCTGCTTCAGTGTTACTTTTATATGAGTCCACACTCAGAGTGTTAAATTAACACTGGGGATTTTTCTGTGTAACTATGCTATGATAGCAATTCCCAGTTTACTGCACAGAAGTTACCAAGGCAACTTGTCTAAATGTCAGGATAGGAGGCTATTGTGACATGATATCGCTTATACATTAACTCAAATAAATATAAAAAGGATATATTTCTCAAGTATAATTAAGTGAACTTACCAGGAATTATGAATAAAGCCTCTAATCTTCAATCATTCTCACGCTGCTCCAGTCGGCTGGATATCAGATTTGAATGATGCGTGCACAATCCCATAATGCCACACTACAGTAAGTTGGTGTAAAAAGCAGGAACTACAGTGATAACACCTGCTTCTTGTAAATGAATTACAGTTGATGTGGAAATATACTGTTAACAACTGTAAAACCTTATTTGACACAAAATGCGTTGCGAATTACAACTGCATCTTTTAAATGTTTATACAGTAAAATTCGGTAAAAATTGGCTGTAGAAACTACAGCAATTTTTTACAGTCAGTGCAAAACAAAATCAGTCATGAAAATGAAACTTACATTGGACAGTCACGGATTTTGTAAAAGTTAACATAAATTAATCAAATGAAATCTCTATATGGACCAGTATCTGTAAATGTTAAGCTGCAAAAGTTGTTTGAAATATGAATCCTGCATGTTCTCAGCATCTCTGTGTAAATGAATAAATGGTAGAGACGTGTGGGTTTGTTTACTACATAGACTAAAACGCGTGAAGCTTGCAGTAATTTCAGCATCTGCTGTCTCAATGAGGACATAAATACATAAACAACATCACCAGAACTGTTCTTAGTCACTTCACAAGCGTTTTACCGTTTCATTTGAGTAAAACCAGTGTCAATTTAAAGGTATTCACGTCAACCAGTCAAAATAAAAGTTCATTTTTACATAAAGGCATTGTGATAGAAATATTACTATTATTTAGTAGAATGTATGTGATACTGCTACTACTGTTGAAAAAAAAAAAATATTATCACACAATATTTCTTCCATGTTTTAATTTTAATAGCAAATCCCCTTTATTTACCAAAAAATAAAATGTGTTTAAATTTTAAAGACAAATAAAATTTGGGTGAAACTTGTTTACTGTCTTTCATAATTTATGGAAGCATATGGGTAGCATTATTCAATTTGGGATGTAATATGCAAAATGACAATGCAATATGTAAAATGGCAATGCATTTCTGTATTTACATTTACATTTTCCAATACATTTGTGCAACGTTTGGTGCAAAATTAAAATGAAAATTAAATTATAATAATTTTCATTTGCCGTTTCCTACACCAGTTTTGATATGTAAAATGAATATTAATTTTAACGCTTTATAAGTTGCAAAATTAAAATGAAAATGTATTACAGAAATGATTAGATATGTCTAACATGTTCAAGCAAAAACTGTGGCAAAATGATCATTTAAATGCTATTTTTCTTAAATGCATTAACATTCACAGTCAAGACACTTACGATTGCATTTTCATTCAATGACCCGCAATGAATGTAGCAAAATTCAATGTGCACACTGAAAATGCATTCCGAGCCGATCACATCTCCGCCCCCTCCCGCCCTGTCAATCACTGCGTGAACAAGGCGGGGCTTACAGAAGGTCAGAGACTCAAGTGAGAGAAGAGGATTCAAGTGAGAGAACATGGACAAGACAGATGGTCCGTGTACGTTTTGATCATTTCAGTTTATGGCTTCAATATTTCATTCACACTTGTGGGCGGAGCTGAAACGCTGCTTTCATCTGATTGGTCGAATCGCCTTCAGCTCGGTCTTTTTATTCTTTCAGGCAGAATAAGAGTCAGTGCGAGTGAAGCACTGTAACTTCTAAAACCACCGCTCACTGTTAATTAGCATAATGTTTGAATCAGATGTAGCTGGGCACATAATTCGTGCTGTCGAGACCTGCAAATTATTTCTAGGTTGTAGTATTGTATGAATATTGTCCCACTGATAAATACAGTGCAAATAGTTCCCTCTCTTTGGATAAAAGTGAAGTGGAAATAAAAATCAATAATAGACTGAACAGTTCCATGTCTGTAACATTTACCACTCTCATCTTTTAAGTCATAATGCACTAGGAATGTGTGTGTGTGACATTAATAAATAATTGTAAAAATTAATATAGTTACATTTCTAAATAAAAATAGTAAAATTAGCTCTATGCTGCTCAGTGCTCCTGTAGCCTACCCCAGAGCGCCCTCTCGCGGCTGTAGACGGTAATGTTTTCTCTTGGTCCTGAATAAATGCGACTTATATATGTTTTTTTCCTCGTCATGACGTATTTTTGGACTGATGCAACTTATACCGAAAAATACAGTTAACATTATTATTATTATTTATTATGAGAGTAATTGACACAGACTAGAACTTAAATGTTTCACCAAATTCAGCTCAGATCTTCAGACTCATCTGACTCGTGTTGCTTGTATAACTGGCCAGACTTACCTTCCCAAAAAAAATCCTATTTAATTTTATTTAATAAATTTAACTCTATTTATTTCCACTTCACTGTTATCCAAAGAGACAGAACTATTTGCGTGGGACAATATTCATACAATAATTAAACGGGGTCTCTTGCAGGTTTCAGCAGCACAAATTATGTGCCCAGCTACATCTGATTCAAACATTATGCTAATTAACAGTGAGCGGTGGTTTCAGACATTACAGTGCTTCACTCGCACTGACTCTTATTCTGCCTGAAAGAATAAAAAGACAGAGCTGAAAGCGGAGTGATTCAACCAATCAGATGAAAGCAACGTTTCAGCTCCGCCCACAAGTGCGAATGAAATACTGAAGCCATAAACCGAAATGATCAAAACGTACACCGGCCAACTGTCTTGTCCATTTTCTCTCACTTGAGTCTCTTGACCTTCTGTAAGCCCCGCCTTGTTCACGCAGTGATTGACAGGGCGGGAGGGGGCGGAGATGTGATCGGCTCGGAATGCATTTTGAGTGTGCACATTGAATTTTGCTGCATTCATTGCGGGTCATTGAATGAAAATGCAATCGTAAGTGTCTTGACTGTGAGTGTTAATGCATTTAAGAAAAATAGCATTTAAATGATCATTTTGCCACAGTTTTTGCTTGAACATGTTAGACATATCTAATCATTTCTGTAATACATTTTCATTTTCATTTTGCAACTTATAAAGCGTTAAAATTAATATTCATTTTACATATTAAAACTGGTGTATGAAATGGCAAATTAAACTTATGTAATTTAATTTTCATTTTCATTTTGCACCAAACGTTGCACAAATGTATTGGAAAATGTAAATGTAAATACAGAAATGCATTGCCATTTTACATATTGCATTGTCATTTTGCATATTACATCCCAAATTGAATAATGCTACCCATATGCTTCCATAATAATTATATTACTTGTAAAAACCATGCATTTTCACTGGTATCGGTACCGAATACTGAAATTTTGGTACCGTGACAAAACTACATGAGAGCAAGGAAAACATGACACTAACAGCATAAATCAAATTACAAAATAAGACATGAAAACAAGAACCTGAAACAAAACCCAAAACAGGGCTGGGCTGAGTTCAGCCCTGACAAAAACAGTGCAAAACGTTTTTTAAACAGAAGCGGTGGTGCGTTGAACACCCTGTTCTGATTACGCAAGAGTTGCAACTATGGCAGATGAGAAGGTCATTCTTTGGGTTATTTTTTAAGCATCTTCGGAGCCTGATGCATAAATACATGTTTAATACTACAAAATACGCTTTAAAATTTATGTTAAAGTCACTGCCCTTAAAGTCACTGTATTTTGATGTTAATTGCATTGTGTGAGCTGTCTCTTATATACATGTTGCTGCTGATTGGGCTAACATTTGACACACCCACCAAACAAGAAAAAACGCATCTCAAACCCTGTTGCACACAGTTTCCAGGAAACATGTCGTTCAAACCGGAAACCGTAGTAAAACAGTGCACACCGGTTTGAGCTTGAATTTGCCCTAGACCTCACAGGTATACAGTTTTTATTTGGTGTGAGTTATATTAGTTTGATATGAGAAAATATTTTATGGTAAGGAGGAATTATTTATGACACTTCCTTGTATGGTCAGAAGCAAGAGGTTTGCCACTTGGTAAGTTTTCAATGCGTTTGGTCTTAATTAGACTAATAATTTAAATATTAATCTTAATTAGATTAATATTTAAAGTGGAATTACAGTGTCACAGAAAAATATGTAAAATATATTGTAAAAAAAAAAAAAACACCATAAAGAATAATTATCCCAATAAATATGCCAAACCTGTAATATACTGCAGTGAGCTGTAATTCTCTACTCACCATAGACAGTAACTCTGAATGTGTATGTGGTCGTCTCGCTGCTAATGATGTTCACTTCATATTCTCCAGAGTCTGTGGTTCTGCTGTCTGTGATGATCAGAGATCCAGTCTGATGATCCACCTGCAGTCTGCCTCTGAATCTCCCATCAGTACCATAATCATTTAGAGTGATCTTACTGAACTCTCTACTGATTTTAGCTATGAGTGATTTGTTTGACTTCCACATGATCATATTAATGTCCTTTTTTTCAGTAACAGTAATGTTTAGAGTAACAGATTCCCCCTCCATCACTGACTTCACTTCATCAGCTGCAAACACACCTAAAGAACAAACAGAAACAGTTTCTCTGTTACACATACACATCAGTTGCACATTTATTACAATAAAGGTTAAAAAAAAAAAAAATCTGAATCCACACATTGTAATATATTGAACATTTTAAATGTTGGCTTAATGTTAAGAATTATAATTAGAATAAACTGAACCTTGAAAAAATTTGAATTTATTTTTATTTGATCAGGGACAATGCACAGAAAAAACATTAGTCTAAAAAAGAAGAGATGTCATGTGCCAGGTTATAGCAAAAAATGCTAATTTCCACCCGCAGTCCCTGGACAGGTAGATGTTATAGGCCCTACATACAAAAGTTCATAAAACATATACAGAACAATACATAAAATCATTACTTTACTCACATCATAAAAACACACTCCACTTCAGGAATCTATCACTCACTCACTCACTTACTCACTCACTCAGAATTTAAATCGTTCATATCACAGTCAATTCAGTGCGTACAGGTTTGCTTTAATAATAACCACTGTTTGGACAGGCGTGTACATGTACTATAGTTTGTGCATGAGATAATTTCATTTGGAAGAATATTCCAAAGGTTCGCTGCTTTATAAACGCATGATTGTTGACCATATGTGGTTCTACGTTTTGGAACACTGCACTCTCCTCTAACTGTCGACCGTGTGGCTCTAGAAGTTCTCTCCGAATTTAATTTGACAAATTTTCTCAAGGGGGGAGCAGCAATGTTGTGGATAATTTTAAATAAAGCAGAAATTTGATTATATTTAATGAGGTTTTCAAAACTCAAAATGTTATATTTACTTTGTACTTTACAGTGATGGTATTGGCGAGGCTTTTTATCATGGATTTTTATGGCCCTTTTATATAATGATTCAAGTAATTTTAACGATGTTTTACACGCCTGAGACCAACTAGACATGCAATAGAGAAGATGTGGGACAATCATAGTGTTGAGGTATATATTTGAGGCTTCCGTAGTTAATGAATTTCTAATATGTTTATAGTTCATCATATTAAATTTCAATTTATTACTAAGATTTTTTATGTGACTTTTAAAACCAAGGTTCGAATCGAGTATTAGACCTAAATATTTTGTTTCATTTACATTTTTAATTGTTTGTCCATTTACTTGAATTTCTTGAGTTACTTGTAATTTACGTTTATTTGAAAAAAACATTGAGACCGTTTTATCAACGTTTAAGGTCAGACAAGACGTATGTAACCATTGTGCAACTTTTTGCATCTCTTTTGATAATTTGTCAGCAACCTCCAGCTCATTTTCCCCAGAAGTGAAGATAACAGTATCATCAGCGTACATGATTATATCAACGTCCGAACACACTGTAGGGAGGTCATTTATATAGATGCTAAAAAGCAAGGGTCCCAAAATAGATCCTTGCGGCACTCCCATCGCAGTGGCTCTGAACACAGATTGGATGTTATTCATTTGCACACACTGATGTCGGTCGCTCAAATAAGATCTTATCCAATTTTGGGTGTGCTCAGAGAGACTGTATTGATTTAATTTACTGTAAAGTATCTGGTGATTGACAGTATCAAAAGCTTTACGCAGATCAAGGAAGACTGCTCCCACCACCCTTCCCTGATCCACTTATGCCCTGATAGTTTCCAGGAAGTAACAACAGGCAGAGTCTGTTGAGTATTTCCGTCTGAAACCAAATTGCATTGGATTTAAAAGAGCTTGTGATTCAAAGTGGGTAGTAAATTGCTCTGCCACTGTCTTCTCGAGCACTTTTGATGCAGCTGGGAGGATACTTATTGGACGATAATTGTTCATGTCTTGTTTGTTCCCAGACTTAAATATCGGAGTGACAATCGCAGGTTTTAAGGCTGCTGGAAAAATACCCTCACTGATCGATTGATTGATCATTATTGTTAACGGATCAGAGAAGATGTCCTTATATTGTTTAAGAAAAGAAGTATCAAGTCCATAAATATCTTTTGCTTTGCTGTTGTTTAGCACAGTAATATTTTTTTCAACTTTAGTTTTAGTTATTGAGCTAAGATTAAAACCAGATTTGTCACTGATTGTGAGAGGGGGGTGAGCAATGTGAAAATTCTGAGCCATTTTTTGGACATTGTTTAAAAAATAATCATTAAAATTTGTTGCTATTGCAAAAGAGTCATCAATAATTTTTCCCTCTATATTTAGACAAATATTCTCACATTTTGACTTTTCCTTTCCAATCAGTTTATCAATAGTTTTCCATATTAATCTACTATTACCTTGTGCATTTCTAATGATTTCAAGAAAAAAACTGGCTTTGGGCTTTCTAAGCTCAGCTGTAACTTTATTTCTTTGACTTGTTTCCATTTAGTTGTATGATGGTGGAACTGAAGATCATTACAGCTCCACAAAAATAACATGTAAATATAAAATCATAACACTTTTCTGCCACTTACCAATCAGTTGGAAACAGCACAAACAGCAAAAAGCAAATGTATGAAACATTTCCTTCATCAGATCAGAGGTCTGAAATAATGTGTCATGTTTGAAAACCCATGCAGACTGAATTAGACCACGCCCCATATCTTCATACACACTTCCTGTCCCTAAAACCCGCCCCCAAGGCATGTTAATCCAAAATGATTGACAGGAAAGACACCCATCAAGTTTTCTCATTAAAAACTCTCTATTTATTTATTTGTGTCACAAAGAGTGGACTGCAGCTGGAGTCAGTGCTTCAAGAACCACTACACACAGACGTATGCAAGACATGTGTTTCAGCTGTCGCATTCCTTGTGTTAAGCCACTCCTGAACAACAGACAGCATCAGAAGCGTCTAAAGACAAAAAGGACTGGACTGCTGCTGAGTGGTTCAAAGTAATGTTCTCTGATGAAAGTAAATGTTGCATTTCCTTTTGAAATCAGGGTCCCAGAGTCTGGAGGAGAGAGGAGAGGCACACAATTCAGGTTTCCAGTGTAAAGTCCAGTGTAAAGTTTCCACAGTCTGTGATGGTTTGGGGTGCCATGTCATCTGCTGGTGTTGGTCCACTGTGTTTTCTGAGGTCCAAGGTCAACACAGCTGTATACCAGGAAGTTTTAGAGCACTTCATTCTTCCTGCTGCTGACCAACTTTATGGAGATACAGATTTCATTTTCCAACAGGACTTGGCACCTGCACACAGTGCCAAAGCTACCAGTATCTGGTTTAAGGACCATGGTATCCCTGTTCTTAATTGGCCAGCAAGCTCGCCTGACCTTAACCTTAATAGAAAATCTATGGGGTATTGGGAAGAGGAAGATGCGATATGCCAGACCCAAGAATGCAGAAGAGCTGAAGGCCACTATCAGTACTATCACTATCATACTTTTCATTTTTATACTTTTTAGTTGGCCAAGATTTCTAAAAATCGTTTCTTTCTATTGGTCTTAAGTTAAATATTCTAATTTTCTGAGATACTGATTTTGGGATTTTCCTTAGTTGTTAGTTATAATCATCAAAATTAAAAGAAATAAACATTTGAAATATATCAGTCTGTGTGTAATGAATGAATATAATATACAAGTTTCACTTTTTGAATGGAATTAATGAAATAAACAACTTTTTGATGATATTCTAATTATATGACCAGCACCTGTATATAGAACAGTTGTGAAACTGGACTAAAGCGTCAACACACTTCATGCACGATCACTCATTCAAACACAGAGACAGAAGTAGACCTAAGGTTTGTCTACACGTCTTTACTACAGTCTACACTATAATCTTTTTAATACATATTTTAACACCTGTTTCAGGTTGTTGGAAGATGTTTAATTTTTTTTTTCTTTTTATGGCTGTGCTCCTTCTGTATGGTTGGTAAGTTACAAACATATTTTTGTTAAGGTAACACTTTTCAAATTCACAGCTCAATATTACAAACTATTTAAATCAGTCAGAATATTTGCTCTTGTGTTTATTCCCAGATATAAGAATGTAGTCTTCCACATCAATTACAGATTATTATAATTTTTTCATTTGCAGCTTTGAAACAATCTTTACTCTATAAAGCGTTATGCAAATAAAAGTTACCTCATTTATATTTATGTGCTGTTAAATTAGGAATTTGATGCTATATGATAGCATAGAGAACGTCCATACTTTCAGTCAGTTATTCTCAGTGTTGGGCAGTAATTAGTTGCTAGTAATTAAGTTAATAATATCACTTTTTGCAGTAAGTGTAACCAATCACTAATAAGATTTCAGTAACAATATTACAGTTACCATCCATAAAACAGCTTAGTTACTTTTGATGTCTTAACCTTGCTGATTTAAAACCCAACAATCAAATAAGTCCTAGATTTATTTTCATAATTTTCATGACTCGCACATACATGTGATCCCCCAGTGCAGCAGGCAAGCTTGGAATATGGGAAAAGCTTAAACTCAGCAGATATCAATTTAGCATTATATTGATTTTGTCAGGAAAAAAGATGATCTTAACACTGTTGTGCAAGTTGTGGCTTAACTTTACTCTGGCATTACATCCCACCCACATCCCTCTGATCAGTAGGTGGTACATTATTTTGCTATAATTACAAATCTTTTTTGGAAAATTAAGCAGTTTCTTACAAACTTACGTGATTTGATATAATACATACTGAAATATTGTCGTATATGGGTAAAGGGATAAATTACATTTAGTTTCAAGCTACACATGACAATTAAAGAGATTAATACAACACTTTTACTTGACTGTCACTATCAGTCATTGAGTGTTTGTAATAACTTCTGACTGGGATCCAATGAGGATTTTGGTAAAATGAGGAAGAAATATGTTGTCAGTAACAGTCTAGTAGAATTTTATGTGGAACATACACACAACTTCTGTGGGGCGTGAAAAAAAGTACTGTAACTATTAGTTTAAGTAATACTGTTGCCATAAATTAATATGACTTTTGAAAGGAGTAACTAGTAATGAGTAATATATTACATTCGTTGAGTAACTAGCCCTTACACACTGTAAAAAATTGTGCTGTTAAATAACAGTAATTTTCTGGCAGCAGGGGTGCCAGTAAAGTACTGTTAATTTACAGCTTTCGACCATTAATTTGCCACTCTTATTTTTTTTACAGAATTTTACCGTAAATTCTACCATGGAAATTAACTCCACTCCCACTACTTCAAACAGTTCGAGTTTAAAAGCTAGCATTCCTACGATGTTAGTACTATGAACTTATTTCATTTGAATCCAGTGAGAAGGAATATTTCTTAATCTAAACATGCAAACACTTAATGTGTAGTAGTAAAGAAACTAAATGCATGACTTTTACTCAAATCACTGCAGCTCATTGTCAGCTGTATTACACATGTATGTGCTGAAGTACTTAACACAGAGATCATCACTGTATCAGCGACTCCACATTTACTGTCTTTATAAAGCAGCAGAAGATCAGAATTAGTAGCTCATCATTGACTGAAGCACAGGCTCTACTCTCCAGCACAATGGTGAACAACAAAACTACATTAAAGGGACAATAAGTAACTTTTTAGGTATTTTATTATCTAAAATCAATATTTTTATTCATATATATTCCCTCAATGGTGTACAAATACCTATGCCAATGTTTAAACTAATCCTCGTAAATGAAGAATTTATTATCTTTATATACATGGGACGGGTAGGTCGACGGAGGCTTCCATGTAGTTCCGCCATCTTGCAAAACTATAATAGCAGAGAGGGACAAAAAGTACCAAGTATCCCAGAGTGCAGTCTGGACGATGGGGCGGGGCGACACGTTGGGGCGGAGCGACACGTGTCGCCCCGCCCACCTCAGCGGTTATTGGTTTATGATTAAGATGAGCTTATTGGTGTACAGATGAGTGACGATTTTACAGCTTATTGGTATAGAGAATTATGACGCTATTAGCAGGATTGGAATGCGGAAGTAGACACTCAGATGAATAAACTTTTAATATAAATTAAAAAGTGAATATAAATGTTGTGATTTTGCATTTATTGTTGCATTTCCACAACATCTCGTATAAATACAAAGAGTTTTGGATTACGACGAACAGAATAGAAATAAATGGTCTACTCCCTCAATGGCTGTAGTGCAGACGCTACCTCGGCATTACTCGCTGGTTTGAAAATGACACGGCAATATTATGCGAAGTATGGTTATGTAGATAGTCATGGAGTACCTTGATTTATATATTCAAATTATATGTACATACATATATATGTGTGTGTGTGTGTGTGTGTAACAAATTGTCACCAGTCTCTGAACGTCACCAATAATATTCTGAACATTCCCTTGGCCCCTACGAAAATTTACCATGGTTCTTCTACAGTAACTATAGTAAAACTATGGTGTTTTTATAATTACAGCTCACAGTAATTAATATGCCAACAAATATTTTACTACAATAAATCCATGGTTACTTTTTGCAAGGAAGGAACTATACAGGTTCTAAAGAACTTGCCCAAACACACTTGTTACTTTCTGTTATTTGTTTTCTGAACTGCACTACTGAAAACCTCATTAATCCTCACAATCCTGTCACAACTAAACTAAGAATCCATTATGAGCAATGCATAGCAAATCGTGTTATCATCAAATATGAGAAACCTTAAAGAATGATAGACTGATGTAAATGACTGAAACCTGTTGTCATGCACGTGTTTTCCATAGCTTTTTTATTAAAACATTATACACTGCGAAGTTTAACTTTAAATTACATCAATTAATACATCAAAACCAGTTGATCTCAGTCCATTCTCTATTTCCCTTCAATGAACTTAACACACAAATGTGTTTCATGCCGCAAAAAAAAAAAAAACAAAACAAAAAAACAGTCCTTGGAACAAAATCTTGTGTAAACAAAAGCCCAGAAGATCACCACGCCGGTCTCTTCCCTGTACCCTGGTGGGTTAAACTTGAAAAGGGCTCTGCACTGCAAGCGTTCCCTGATGCTGTACATCCGTCTGAACTCGTTCCGGTCAGGAGACAGGAGGACAATTCTTCCAGTTGGCCACAACTTATAGTGTAAAGACAAAATACATGAAAGATAATAATAATAATAATAATACAAAAAAGTTTAACAGCCTTCTACTACAAAATTCAATTAGAGAATGAGCATTAAACAGGGAAATCTTACTGTCTAGCCAGGCAAACTGTGCCACTTTCCGAAAAACTTCGGAGCACATCCCTAAACCATCTGCAAACCAGAGAAAGTGTCAAATATGGACAGTCACCCGCCGACAAAATAACTTCCCTGAGGATTTCCAGGGGAAGCCGTTGAATCAAAAACATACATAGGTTTATTTATACATGTATATAAAAGTTATTAAACATTATATAAACACTGACTACAGACAACCGTGCTTTAAAACTCTCATTAAAAACTATAGATTGTTGTCACAACTGCATACTCATTCTTTTATAATAACACTAATAAAATGTTAATATATACAGTACTGTGCAGAAGTATTAGGCATGTTAGTATTTTCACATTGAAAAAAAAAACTGTTTTAAGACAATTATTTATATATTTTGCTGTTGTGTGTCAGTAGGATATATTAGTTTACATTTCCACACATTCATTTTGCCATTAATTGTAATAATCCAGTGAGATATTTGTATATATATTTGTATGCATGATCCACATGAAGATCTTTTACATTGAATATAAATATTTCTGTCTTATATGGTGAACAAAATCCACATTAGATCGCAAACAGAAGTTATTTAAAAAACTCGCTGAAAATGAATTAAAGGGAGGGTGAAATGCTATTTCATGCATACTGAGTTTTTTACACTGTTAAAGAGTTGGATTCCCATGCTAAACTTAAAAAATTAAGTTGTACGTTTGAAGGAGTATTTTTGTTCCTAAAAAACCTCTTCCTGTTTGTCACAAGTTTCTGAAAGTTTTTTTCGAGTATGGCTCTGTGTGACATTAGATGGAGCGGAATTTCCTTATATGGCTCCTAAGGCACTTCTGCCGGAAGAGCGCGCGCTCCCGTATAGCGAAGCTGAGCAGCACAGACATTTCACTGATCAGCGATTCATTGATCAGAGCGAGAGCATCGCGAAAAGTCACAAAAGAAGTGTGTTTTTGGTTGCCAGGGCAAGACAACCCTGCACAGATTACCAAAAGAGAATCAGCATGAAGGGACCAGTGGATGGAGTTTATATTTACAGAGCATCAACGGAGTTGTGCAAGTGTTTTTGTTTGTTCCCTGCATTTCGGATTGCACATCGTTTATTTCTTAAGGATAATGCATTCCCAACTAAAAAGGGTCACGATCGTGTGTTGGAACCACATGCGGTGAGTAAAACTGCTTCAAATATCTCTGTGTTGTTAACTTAGCTATCAGCGCGTGAGCACATCAAGTAAACAACATGCGATGTTGTTATCAAACTGCACTTTCCACATGTACAGCTTAAAAAAAAAAAAAAAAAGACGACATGAAGTGGAACTTAGTCATTTTCCAAAACCGCTAAGCAAATATATACAGTTTCAGTACATACCACATAGCATACCGCCTTTGCTGATGCTGCTCTTGTTAAATTTCAGCCTCTGGATCTGTGTCACAGCTTCCAAACGCTCTCAACTCAAAAGCCTACTCGCGCTCGTGATTCTTTAGCTCCGCCCACACGTCACGCCTCTAGGCGCTCGTGTTTTTCCGGGAAAAATCGGTACAGACTATCTTTCTCTTATAAATATAATAAAAATAAAGACTTTTTGGAGTTATGAAGGATGCAGTGCTACTCTATAGGTACTCAAGATTAACAGGATATTGAGTGAAAACGAGCATTTCACCCCCCCCCCCCCCCCCCCCTTTAAGCTGAAATGTTTTTAAATGAATTTGATGCTGATGTTAACTGATAGCTATATGTAGTGGGATTGCCCCTTTAATAATAGCTGGCGTAGCCCTTTAAAAGAGCAGACAGATTGCATCAGGTGCGTGGTTGCGTACGTCAGGTAATCACGTAGCTATATAGGCTCAGGTGAGTTCGCTTTCTTTGTGCCATTGTACTGATGTGACCTGTTGCTGTAGGTCTTGTATCTCCTTCACTCCTTGGTAAAGGTAGGTTTGGTTAAATTGGAGGGTATTGACGGGAGGGAATTATAAATTTAGAATACGGGTGTTTGTGGGGAAGTTTATTTAATTCATAGGTGTGATTAATGTGTTGTTTGGTGTTATTTTAGATTAGTTGGGTATATCCAGTAGGGGTGTCAAAATTAATCGTTTCTACGGTGCATCGCGATGCAGACGAGGACGATTCGGTTTCGGTTCAGTAATAGCCCATAACCGGTTATAATGTACTGATGCATTTCTGACGTCAGCACCGCGTGCTTAGTCGCGGCATACAATGGCAGAGGGAGGCAAAACGCCTGAGCGTGCAATAAAAAAATGCTCCAACCACTTTAAAAGCCGACATTTGGGCACATTTCGGCTTTTATCAACAACACGGTAAGCCCGACCTTGACAAGACACACGCTGTGTGCAAATCATGTCACGCAAAAATAAATATGCAGGGGGTAATACCACCAACATGAGAAACCACGTCAGTCGTTTTCACGCCGAGCTGCAAACGCCTGTCAGTGCCATTTTGGATCCAGCTCAGCTCAGCCAAAAATTGATCAACTTATATCAACGTTGCCGCCAAACTCAGTGAGAGGGCAGAGAATTACCAGAGCAGTGTCATCTTCTATTGCAAAGGATATACGGCCCTTTTCTGTAGTGGAAAACGGCACATTACATTAGCGATGACTGGAAGATTTTGTCTCATGTGCTGCAAACGAAAGCCGTTTATGAGTCTCACACGGGTGCTCATCTGGCAGAGCTACTGTCTCATGTCGTGGATGAATGGCAGCTATCACATAAGGATGTAGTGCTCGTAACAGATAATGCGTAGAACATGATCGCTGCAGCTCAATTCGGAAAATTCCCTCACGTAACATGCTTCGCGCATACGCTGAATCTGGCATCCCAGCGCGCGCTTAAAGTGGGCGCGCTCTCCAGGCTTTTGGGCAGAATCCTAAACACTGCTGAAGTGCATATTTAGTTTTTTGTATATTGATTATATTGAATTAGGTTTTGCCTCTTGTTTATTTTTTTCTTGTTTGTAATTTAATTTCATGTTTATACATTTGTCAATATTTAAATGTTGTTTTACAAGAAAGTACACTACACTATATAAGTATTTAAGTACACTCCCTGCATTATGCACTTTTAGTACTTACATTTGTGTGTTCTAATCTAATGCTGCTGTTGTCTTCTGTGCCTAGACTTGAGTTTTATTTGATGTTTGATACATTCAAGAGGCGTGTTTCAGGTCAAATTAAAGGTTCAGTTCATATATCTGACTGCTTGTATTTATTGACAAAATTGTATACATGTGAAGCAAAATTGAAAAATAAGGATGCAGTGCATCATCAATGCATCGTGATGCATCGAGATAATCGAATCGAACTGAATCGATGACTTGATAATCGTAATCGAACCGAACCGTGAGACCAGTGTAGGTTCACACCTCTAATATCCAGGCATCCGCGGTGAGTATGTGAGTGTTATACACGCAAAAAGTAATTTTATTTTTCCCTACCCTTCTGGTGTGATTATAAATAGGAGAGGAGTGGGGAGGAAGAAGAAAAGCAAACGAATGTATGTCTAATGTTTTTTTCAGAGTGCCAGTTGCTGCTTTGCTGCGGTTAAATCATTGTTCCCGTTTGAAAAGCGGGTTTGCAGTGCACGCTCGTGGTTGTATCGAGCGCCTGCAAGTTCATTGAACATTGTTAATGCCTGTACGATCCCCATGGTGAAGCCGCTCTAAACCCGTAACTTGATTTCGGGATTGCATGGTGTTCGCCACCTCGCTGGCGCAATTTTATGTATGGTTTAACTTTAGTTATTTAGTAATCTGGGGTTATTGTATTTGGGTTGCTTCCTGCATATTGACATCGCTCACTTACGGAGCAGATTAACGGTGACGCAATCCTTTTGATTTTTATTTATTTGCCGATTGTTTAACTGAAATTGTGTGTTTGTTTGTTTCTTTATTTATTTTCGGTTTTGTTGTAATTATTAGCTATTACCATTTAGGTTGTTTTTGAATTGATTTAGTATTTTGATTATTTTGTTATTCGAGTTGTATTATTTCTTTGATCTGCTTTACATTAGAACTGCTCAAGAATGTAGTGTAGTTATTGTGGGTGATTGTTTTTTTATTTATTTAATTTGTCTTATTTTGGCTTATTTGGTTTGTGTTGGGTGGATTTACATAATTGTGTTCTTTATTTGGTTTGAAGTGTTTGTGTTTATTATTTGAGCAGTAAATTGGTTATTGCAATCAGAGAAAATAAACTAACTTGATTAGTTTATTTTTTTATTTTAAAATAAAAAATTAGGATGAGTTGACTGTAATTCGGTCACAAGTGGCGTAGTCGGCAGGATTGTGAAGTGACAAGCAGAGACAGTCACAGAGAAGAATTGTATGTTTGTGTGTTGTTGTGTTGTGGTGTTTTTTTTTTCAGCAAAGCAGCAGCTGGTACGAAGTAGCCAGGATTGTGATAGTGGAAGAGATTTGGGTTAAGTGGTAAGGTTTTCCTTTTTTTTCTTCCTCCCTCTTTCTCTCTCTCTTTTTTTGGGGGGGGGGGGGGGGGGGGGGGCTTGTAGATATGGAGGCTGAATTGGAGGAGTTGAGAAAGCAAGTGCAGTCATTGAGGGGAGAAAATGAGCGGTTGCACCAACAGCAAGCCGGCCAGGCTACTGGAGTGGCGGGCCCCTCATCTGTGAATGTCCTACCTGCCCCTAGCCCCGTAGTTGAACGAGTCGTTTACGTCCCTAGGGAACGGAGGGGTCGTATGTTTAGTGGTAGAGGGGAAGACAATGTGTTTGAATGGGTGGAGGAGATACAAGCCTGCTTGCGGGTTCGACATCTGCCTTCAGCTGAAGAGACATTATTTGTTATAGATCATTTAGAGGGTCCTGCCAAGAATGAGATTAAGTATAGGGCAAGAGAAGATAGGGAAACACCAGAACAGGTGTTCTCTATCTTGAAGGAACTTTATGGGTGCTCACAGTCCTATATTGCCCTGCAGCAAAACATTTTTTCTCGTAAACAGCTTGAGGGCGAGTCCTTGCAGGAGTATTCCCTTGCTCTTTTTGCATTAATGGATAAGTTGGTACAACATACCCCCGGAGGTATGACTAATGCAGTGGTTTTACTTCGAGACCAGTTTGTAGAGCATGTGCGGGATAGTGGTTTGCGGCGGGAGCTTAAACGTTTTGTTCGATTGGACCCTGATTCCACCCTTCTGGATGTTCGTAAAGAGGCAATTAGATGGGTGGGTGAGGGATTTCATTCGGAGAGGAGGGAGAGGAGTCATTCGCTCCCAGCTTCCTCTGTTCTTCAGTATAGAGTACAGGGACAGATAGATTCCTCTAGTCCATCAGAGGTAAACGTTTCAGAGCTCACAGAACTGAAGAGAATGATGAGGGCCCAGCAAGAACAACTTAATGAACTGACTCAAAGTTTACGGCAACTGCAATCCCAGAGTGTAGGTAAACGTCCCAGGCAGCCTGGCCCTATCATTTGTAGGCGATGCAATCAGCCTGGGCATATTGCTCGTAATTGTCTACTAGGACAGACTCAGTTTAGAGATCAACGGGCTCGTTTGTCACATGGGAATGTAGTGCCTCCTAATGGGCAGGCGGAAAACTGCAACCCTCTGAACTGATGAGCCACAGTTCGGAAGGGATAGGGCCTGGCTCAGGGGCCCTTGCCCCCACTGGTAGTGGACCCTCTACTTTGTTGGGTAAGTGCCCCTCAGTTGTAGTTAATATGGGTGGGGTTAATGTTCCATGCTTATTGGATACAGGTTCCATGGTAACCACTGTCACAGAGAGCTTCTTCCTGGCTCATTTTGAGCCCTGGGGTAAGGAAAGGTTGAATGAATGTGGATGGTTGCAGCTTCGGGCCGCTAATGGTCTCTCTATTCCTTTTGTAGGATACCTGGAGTTAGATTTTGTTGTATTGGGTAGACGTATTCACAATAAGGGTGTCCTTGTTGTAAAGGACCCTCCTCAGGTTCTTTCTACATCAGGGTTGCCAGGTCTATTGGGGATGAATGTTATAGGTGAGTGTTTTCAGGAGCTGTTTAATCAACATGGCCCAGAGTTGTTTAATCTCCCTATAGTTAAAGAAGTTCCAGCATGGACATTGGCACTTCAATGTTGTCAGACCGGTTGCTTTCAGGGGTCGGAATTTAGCGGGGGGCCTGTACGTGTCCGGGGTAAACATGTGGTCCGCATTCCAGCAAACTCCTTGCAGTTTGTCCCAGTTACTTGTGCTGTACAGTGTGGGTTACTGTCTGTGGCCCTTTATGAGCCTTTAGACAATGGGAATCCACTTCCATCTGGCTTGTTGGCATCTGTATCCCTGGTTCCGGTGAGAGGTGGTATTACTAAAGTCCCTATGGTTAACATAGGTGAACTTGATGTCTTCCTGCAACCACGACAAGTGGTGGGGACATTGTGTCAGGTCCAGCCAATGAGCTGGCCAGGGGAGATTGTTGCTACTCGGCCAGGTGTTGTCGATTGCCAACAGGCTGTAGTTTCTTCACAAGTTGGAGGTGTTGATGGCGTGGAAGAGGTGATCCAGCAGATGGATCTCTCACACCTCTCCGAAGAGGAGCAGAATCAGGTGAGGGGTCTGTTGGGTAAATATAGATCTGTATTTTCAATAGATGATTCTGATTTGGGGTGTACCAACTTGATTACACATGAGATCCCACTTTTGGATTCTGCTCCTATTCGGCAGAGGTATCGGCGAATCCCCCCTTCTGACTATGTTGCGGTTAAGGAACATGTGCAAAAATTGCTTGAGAGTCAGGTGATTAGGGAAAGTAGTAGCCCCTTTGCTTCCCCTATAGTTGTCGTAAAAAAAAAAGATGGCAACATACGGTTATGTGTCGATTACCGACAGTTAAATCAAAAGACAAGGAAGGATGCCTTTCCCTTGCCCCGCATCGAAGAGACCTTAGATGCACTTTCTGGGGCTCAGTGGTTTTCAACGGTTGATCTAGTAAGTGGCTATAATCAGGTTCCTGTGGCAGAGCAAGACAAGGGTAAGACTGCTTTTTGCACACCCTTTGGGCTTTTCGAATTTAATCGGATGCCCTTCGGGTTGTGCAATGCCCCAAGTACATTTCAACGGTTGATGGAACGTATGTTTGGAGATCAACGATTCCAAACCTTGTTGTTGTACTTGGATGATATCATTGTCTTTTCCACCAATGTTGCCCAACATCTTGCACGATTGGAGTTGGTTTTTAGCCGGTTACAGCAGGAGGGCTTAAAGGCCAAACTGGAGAAATGCTGTTTTTTCCATCATGAGGTTCATTACTTGGGGCACGTGGTTTCAAAAGGAGGAGTTTCTACCGATCCCAGTAAGATTAGCACAGTGGCAGAATGGAGGCGACCTAGTAACGTTGCAGAGTTGCGATCATTTTGGGGCTTTGTGAGTTATTATCGGCGTTTTGTAGAGGGGTTTGCCAAGTTGGCTGCTCCTCTGCATCGCCTTGTATCGGAGTTGGGTGGGACAAAGAAAAAGAGGGGCTCAGGTAGAGCCATAGAGAGCTGTTGGACCCCAGAGTGTGAGCAGGGATTCCAGTCTCTCAAAGGGAAATTGGTGGCAGCTCCGGTGTTGGCCTATGCCGATTTTACGAAGCCCTTCGTGCTTGACATTGACGCTAGTCATTTGGGATTAGGGGCAGTGCTTAGTCAGGAGCAAGGTGGAAAGTTACGACCAGTGGCCTATGCCAGCCGAGAGCTGAGGCCTACAGAAAAGAATATGGAAAATTACAGTTCCATGAAGCTTGAACTCCTTGCCCTTAAATGGGCGATGGCGGAAAAATTTAAGGATTATCTCCTGGGTCATCCGTGTACCGTTTATACAGATAACAACCCACTGAGCTACCTGAATTCAGCCAAGTTGGGTGCAACGGAGCAGAGGTGGGTGTCTCAGTTGGCAATTTTTGATTTTGAAGTAAAGTATCGCCCTGGTCGGGTTAATGGTAATGCCGACTCATTATCAAGGCAGTATTCCTCCTGCACTCGGACGCAGTCCCTTGGTACGCCATTGCCCCAGATACTCCATACAGTTGACATCCAACAGCAGGATGAAGGTGAGTTGGTAGGTGCAGAGCAACATGCCATTGTCGCCTTCCCATTTCATTCTAAGGAAGAGCTCCAGCAGATGCAGTTAGATGATCCAACATTGAGTGAGTTCCTTGCATTTTTTTCCAGAAATAAGTACCCTTCTAAGGTGGAGCGTCAGTCAATGTCGAAATCTGGGCTGGAGCTCTTGCGACAATGGGGTCGATTGTTTGTTAAGGAGGGATTGTTGTACCGCCACCTCCAACTTCCTGATGGTGGGGAGGAGGTGGACCAATTGGTATTACCAGAAGTTTTATGGAACGAGGTATTTACGCAGTTGCACGATGGGCATGGCCATCAAGGCAGGGAACGGACTTACGAGCTAATTCATAGGAGATGCTATTGGCCAAATATGAGCACCTATGTACAAGAGCATTGTCAGAACCGTCAACAGTGTACTATTTCAAAGCCCAGTTATCCAGTAGCTCGTGCCCCTATGGGACACTTGTTGGCATCTAAGCCCAACCAAATAGTGGCAGTTGACTTTACCACCTTAGAACCATCTAGTGATGGACGGGAAAGCGTCCTAATTATGACTGATGTATTTTCTAAATATACATTGGCTGTGCCAACTAGGGACCAGAGGGCAACCACCGTAGCCAATGTCCTGGTCCAGGAGTGGTTTTATAAGTTGGGTGTGCCAGCCAGACTTCACTCTGATCAGGGTCGAAATTTTGAGAGTGCAGTGATTGCCCAATTGTGTCATCTTTATGGGATCCAGAAAACTCACACAACTACGTACCATCCTCAGGGTAATGGACAGTGTGAACAGTTCAATCGAACTCTGCACGATCTCCTTCGTTCCCTTCCACCTGAACAGAAACGCTCCTGGACTCGGTACTTGGCACAGGTGGTCTTTACATATAACACCACTTGCCATCAGACTACTGGTGAGTCTCCTCACTTTTTGATGTTTGGGCAAACTCCACGGCTGCCGGTGGATTTTCTGCTAGCAGGAGTAGAGGATCCAGTTGGGGGTAGTGTGGAAGAATGGGTGGCTAGGCATCAGGAGGGACTAAGAGTAACATATGGACGGGTAAAAGCCCGTCTTGAAGCCGCTGCAGAACATAGGAAAAACTTGTATGATCAGATAGTAAGGGGTCAACCACTAATCGTGGGCCAGTTAGTACACTTACGTGAGTGTGGAGTTCGGGGCCGTAACAAGATTCAGAATTTGTGGTCAACTGTTCTGTATCAAATAGTAAGAGCTCCTCAGGAAGGTGGTCAGGTGTATAGTATATCTTCATTGGATGAGCCCACTCGGTTAAAACACGTGCATAGGTCCCTGTTGAAGCTGGCTCCTGAAACTGTACAACAGGCTTATCATGTTGATTTAGGTTTACAGGGACAAGATTTTCAGGAATGTTTGCATGAGGGGGACTCTGTGATGGTGGTTATCGAACCTTTACCGCCTGCTGCTGTGGAGGTTGTTCCAAATGTGACATCTGAAGGTACCCTCCCCTTAGTTTCTGGTCTAAATTCGCCGTCTAGTGAGGTCTCTACTATAGGGGCACAGGGCGTACGGAGATCGACTAGGACAACGGCTAGGAAACATTCTAATCGTTATCATTTGCCCAGGACGGTAATTGGTGATGTATCCGCTAGCATTTCATTGCCTGCGGAGAACTCCCTCCCGGGACCGGGAAGGGATTGTCATTTCCGCCCTTGGCTGTAAAAGGTTGAATCATTGGGACAATGATTGAAAATCCCGGGGTAGATTGTAGTGGGATTGCCCCTTTAATAATTGCTGGCGTAGCCCTTTAAAAGAGCAGACAGATTGCATCAGGTGCGTGGTTGCGTACGTCAGGTAATCACGTAGCTATATAGGCTCAGGTGAGTTCGCTTTCTTTGTGCCATTGTACTGATGTGACCTGTTGCTGTAGGTCTTGTATCTCCTTCACTCCTTGGTAAAGGTAGGTTTGGTTAAATTGGAGGGTATTGACGGGAGGGAATTATAAATTTAGAATACGGGTGTTTGTGGGGAAGTTTATTTAATTCATAGGTGTGATTAATGTGTTGTTTGGTGTTATTTTAGATTAGTTGGGTATATCCAGGCATCCGCGGTGAGTATGTGAGTGTTATACACGCAAAAGGTAATTTTATTTTTCCCTACCCTTCTGGTGTGATTATAAATAGGAGAGGAGTGGGGAGGAAGAAGAAAAGCAAACGAATGTATGTCTAATGTTTTTTTCAGAGTGCCAGTTGCTGCTTTGCTGCGGTTAAATCATCGTTCCCGTTTGAGAAGCGGGTTTGCAGTGCACGCTGGTGGTTGTATCGAGCGCCTGCAAGTTCATTGAACATTGTTAATGCCTGTACGATCCCCATGGTGAAGCCGCTCTAAACCCGTAACTTGATTTCGGGATTGCATGGTGTTCGCCACCTCGCTGGCGCAATTTTATGTATGGTTTAACTTTAGTTATTTAGTAATCTGGGGTTATTGTATTTGGGTTGCTTCCTGCATATTGACATCGCTCACTTACGGAGCAGATTAACGGTGACGCAATCCTTTTGATTTTTATTTATTTGCCGATTGTTTAACTGAAATTGTGTGTTTGTTTGTTTCTTTATTTATTTTCGGTTTTGTTGTAATTATTAGCTATTACCATTTAGGTTGTTTTTGAATTGATTTATCATTTTGATTATTTTGTTATTCGAGTTGTATTATTTCTTTGATCTGCTTTACATTAGAACTGCTCAAGAATGTAGTGTAGTTATTGTGGGTGATTGTTTTTTTTATTTATTTAATTTGTCTTATTTTGGCTTATTTGGTTTGTGTTGGGTGGATTTACATAATTGTGTTCTTTATTTGGTTTGAAGTGTTTGTGTTTATTATTTGAGCAGTAAATTGGTTATTGCAATCAGAGAAAATAAACTAACTTGATTAGTTTATTTTTTTTATTTTCCTCTTTTCTTGTATTTTTTTAATTTTTTTTGTGTTGGTCAGTGTATGGTGGGCTGCCCATGTAAGCCAACCACAACAAAGCCCATTTCGTTGACCTGTTTCCATCGGTCGAAAGGGTCTTTTAATTATTACTGTCGAGTTAATGTGGTTGTAGTAATTTAATTGATTAATAAATTTTGTTATCTGTGATTTTTGTCTCTGCTCGTCCTTTTCATTTGGTTGAAAGCCTGGAGTACGGGCCTTATTAGGATGAGTTGACTGTAATTCGGTCACATATATATTAAATAATCCACAGTGCTGACCAATATAGTACTTGTACATAATACCAATTTCACATCTGAACAACTATGTAGCTGTAATAACTAAAATACCTCTGCATGTACACACATATGTAATTATTAGTTCTTAATGAATGTATGTGCACAAATAACCTGCTTTGCTGGACTCTGCCTGAAGACATGGTGAATGGTGAAGTTCCTCCCCTCAGTGGTTGAGCTCTAAAAGAACAAATGTCAAGAGGTAGGTATATTGCTAGATATAGTACAGAGTAATGTTTCATGTAGCAACATTCAAACAGCTACATACATTTGCGGAGTAAAGCTGTCCAGGAGAACAGAACACCACCACCTCCTGATCATGTCATCCTGAAAAATAATAATAATAATAATATACACACAAAAATCATGCATGTCTGTTCAAATAACTTGACAAATGTGATGCCATACCTCTGTAAAATCGAACCTATGAACTAAAGCCATGTGCAGAGTGTACTGTTACTATCCACAAAGAACAATAAAATGAGCAATTTATAACAATTATTAACAATAATTATTCAAATTGAACGTACCATGGATAAATAAATGATCGAACATCGCTTTTCATATTATAAGATATTTACACAACCACTTTTACTCACCTCAAGCAATCAACGGAATAGCGTTATTACTCTGCTGCTGTAGTTGCCACCGTTCTGTTTGTTTCAACGCAAACTGCCCCCTGCTGGCTCGGAGGAAAATGTCAAAGGCGGGGAAAACAAATATGGGCGGGGCGACACGTGTCGCTCCGCCTCGAAGTGTCGCCCCGCCCCATCGTCCAGACTGCACTCTGGGGTTACTCAAAAGTACTAAGCCAACGCGTTTCCACAACGCGTTTTCGGTCAGAGCCAGAAACGCAGGTGCAGAGCAGTGAGAGGCGCTTGAAACTGCACCGGCAAGTTTAAAAGTCTGGATTGCATTCTTATTATGGACCATACATATGCCGCGCCACAGGAGAAGAAAACATCGTCGCCAAAACAGTCAAAAATAGAACAAAAGGAAACGTGACTGTAGATTACAGAAAACAAGAGTTAATGTCGGGGAAGCTTTTTCTAGGTGGAAAGAGCTAATGCTGGATAAAGGTTTCAAAAGAGACGCTGAAGTGGCCTGTTTTCTTCTCGACCGGTAAGTCAGTGTTACAATCTATATTATAATATTTTTTCTTTGCTTGGTTGTTATTATATAGATAGACGAACATTTATAGTTAAAAGTTAAACAGGCTATTTGATGAATAGCAGCTATTGAGTAATGTAGCGAAGGTGCTAAAAACTAGATTTGTAAGTTTTTGTTTTTGTAACCCAGAAATTCTATAGAAATATTTTAATAGAGCATACGATTTTTGATGAAAATCCATTGCTATTGCTAGACATAAATTGTAAAAACCTTGGTTGCTTCTCTTCTCTGCCTTTGTAAACTTTCAATTCTACCAAGATCGTCTCTCGTAGCTGCCGGGCATCTTTGTCGTCTTGGTATTGACTCTCGCTCTCCTCCTCTTCCTTGTCCACCTCCTCGCCTAGATCCCACTGATCCACTGCCTCTCTGTCCTCTCCCTCTACCTCTACCTCTTCCTCTCCCTATCGTTGAATCATCTGATGATGATACCTAACAATGCACATAATTCAGAAAATATAACGAATAAAGAAGACATAACTACTAATTAAATATTTCATGTTTTCCACAGTCAGTAATTCATACTGTAACATTCGTTTGTTAGTTGTCATGTTGCAGTTTGTTTGAAATAACAAACCTGTTCACCTGAAGGAAAACTCGACGAGGTGCATCCTGTCAAAGCTTTTTGGTACATATCGCCTACCGTAGATGCAACGCACATTTGAAAAAGCGAGGCGCTGGAGAGCAAAATTAGTTTGAATGCAAAATACAATTTCACCACTAGATGGGAGTAATTCCTACTTAAAGTCCCTTTAAAGTAACAGATTTCTCTTGTGCAAACACACATTAATACAGTCGAGTTCAGTATTTACTCTCACTATCAGTGTATGACTTTGCATACATTTTTTCTATGGATGTTCACAACTATGGATGTTTTTTTTTTTTTTTTTTTTTTCATTTGGTAAATCTAACATTTACATTTTACAGTATATTACTGTTTTTCCTTGACTTAACGGCAACAAACTGTAGAAAAACATTTATTTACTGGCAGCAGTGGTGCCAGTAAATAACAGTTTTTCTACAGTTTGATTCCTGTAAATTAATTACAGTTTATTACTGTTAAATTATGTTTCATGCTGTTTTTTCTTCATCTTAAATCTTTAACCCTTTAAACCCCACAACAAAATCCTTAGTTTTAAATGAACACTTATAATTAGGGCTGGGCGATATATTGAACGATATGATCATGCGCATCTAATCAGTAAAGCTGCTTCCGTGATCACCGCTAAAATCGCCATCTCATAATTGGAGTGGCATTTAATAGACAGCAGAGGTGGGACTTTCAAGTCACAAGCAAGTCTTCAAGTCATATCCAAGTCCTCAAAGGGTTAAAGTTAATGAGATAATTAAGTGACTAATTAAATGGTGATTGTACATTAGTGATGAACTTCTGCTGTTAACAATCAACATCACTGAAGTAAAGCGAAACACAAGAACTACAACTGAATTTAGCCACAGCCTTCAACTGAAAAAAAAAAAAAAAACACTAAGTCACCATAATTGTGGTCAAGGTTTGCTTTAGGTAGTCTTTTGACCCTTTTACTAATTCAAAACAATTTCATCCAAAACAATTTCAATATTGTTTTTGCAACAAACATGTATGCATTGCTGAATCAAACCTTGTAGTGATAGATGATCTTGTAATGTGGTCAGTGATGCTCATCCAGTGCTGTCCAAAAGGCGTATTATAAATCAAAAAGTTATTGAAAATTTTTCAGATTTCTTTCAGCCCAAATTTTTTGAGGATTATACTGATGCAGAACCCCTTGTTAATCACTTCAATGACCATTGCCTTTATGCTCTGGACATAGTGGCCCCTGTAAATCCCAGAACAACTTCTCCTAAAAATCCTTGTCCTTGGTTAAATGAGGAAATTGTTTCCTCTAGGAGAATGTGTCGTAAGGTAGAGCGTTTGTGGAAATCCACTAACTTGGAAGTGCACACACTGTAAAAAGTGTTTCCCTATATTTATTCAGTAAAATTGTGTCAAAATTTTATTTTTAAGCAATATTATTAATTAAATTTAAAACATTTTAATTAAGTAGAAATAATCATTAAAAATTAGTAGAATAACATGAAAAAATTAAGTAAAATGTACATAAAAAATATTGATTTAATTGGACAAAAAACAAACAAACAAAAAAACACTATGCTAAAGAATACTATGTTATGCATGCCAGGCCAGTAGTTGGCGATCATGAAACATTATATGCATGCACATGACATCAGCCTTTTTACAAATTAACATTTTTGTTGCTTACATAGATATGATACAGGCATCATGTTCAAAAGGCTGTGTCTTAAGGCCCCCCAAACAGAGTTATTAAAGACACCTAAAGTTCACAAACAGAATCAAAGGGTAAATTGTTGGTTACCATTACAGTGGTCAGTGTTTGCTTTAGTTGTGCTCTTGACCCTTGATGTTTTAATATTACATTTTGCATTGCTTTTGTAACTCAGTTATAACAGCTAGACAAACTAAGAATAAAGTTGATCAGGTAGTGTTGGTCATGCTATTACACAATCTTTGCTCTTCCTGAATATCTGAACTCATTCAGAGTCTGATCTCTGAGACAAGATAACATTCATTATGGCAGCCCTGTGATTCAGCAAAAAAGAAAAAAAAATTTGGAATTTTGGAATTTTCAGTGTAAACCAGAGTTTGAGAATTCTGTTTAAAACGGAGAAAGGGGAACTTTCTTTTGACACACAGTCACATCAAGAACCAGCGTATGAATCTCAAGAATGGTGACAAACAGCATATTCAGACGAACTGTAAGAATCACAAAACAAGCTACTATAGAATTGTTGCTCATTATTTATTCATGCCGCAAAGCATGATGGGAGCCATAAAATGAGTTTTGATTGGTGGCACCCAGAATGCAGTGCAACATGCTTTTTGATGGTCACCATTGTTGAGGTTCTCAGGTTGTTTCTTGATGTCTGTGTGTCTAAATGAAAACACTTTTCTTTTTTAACAAGGTTTTGATCAGAGGTGCTCCTAAGAATTTCTCTGATAATGCTGAAAACACCAGAGCTTATATTGTTCAATCACAGGACACATGTTATTGATAAGACACACCCAACTCAGACCAAATGATGATGTAAAAACAAATAACACCACCTGGTCGCATTTCTTTCTTGGCTTATCTAGCTGCTGTATCACAACTAGCAACCAAAAAAATCTGTTTAAAATTTTAAGGGTCAAGAGTCCAACTAAAGCAAACGCTGACCACTACAATGGTAAGCAAATTATTATTTTTTTTTTCATTCAGTGATTCGTTTTGTGAACTTTAGGTGTCTTCAATAACTGTTTTGGGGGCATTACAACCTTTTGAACATGATGCCTTTATCATATCTATGTAAGCAACAAAAATGTGAATTTGTGAAAAGGCTGATGTCATGTGCATGCATATAATGTTTCATGATCGGCAACTACTGGCCTGGCATGCATAACATAGTATTCTTTAGCATAGTGTTTTTTTGTTTGTTTGATTTTTGTCCAATGAAATCAATATTTTTATGTAAATTTTACTTAATTTTTTCATGTTATTCTACTCATTTTTAATGATTATTTCTACTTAATTAAAATGTGTTAAATTTAATTAATAATATTGCTTGTAAATTTTTGACACAATTTTACTGAATAAATATAGGGAAACACTTTTTACAGTGCAGACTACATTTAAAGGAGCTTATTGTTTTGCTAAATGAAATGATGAAGCAGGCCAGATCTAAGTACTTTTTTAATCTTGAAAACCAGAATAAGAGAAACCCTAAAGTTGTCGCTGATACTATTCAGAATATTGTTTCACCCTCTACTCCATTGGTGCCTGTTTTCACCATTGAGGACTGCAACAATTTCTTAAAATATTTCTTAAATAAGGTGAATGAAATCAACTATAGTGTAAAAGCATCTGATGAGAGCCCAATTGTGGTAGCTACCCCGAATTGCTCCTGGGCTAAATTTTCTGTCATCTCATTAAATGATCTCATGATCTTACTTAAAAAGATGAAGTCATCTTCTTGCCCATTGGATATAATACCAACATCCATGTTTGTTAAAGTAATAGATCTTCTTGGTCCTATTGTTGTCAAAATGATTAACATTTCACTTTCCACTGGGATCGTCCCAAATTTTTATAAACAGGCAGTGATAAGCCCCATTTAAAAAAAGCCCAATTTGGATCCAGTGGAACACTGCAATTATAGGCCAATATCTAAACTGCCTTTTCTTTCAAAAGTCTTGGAGAAAGTAGTAGCTGAGCAGCTGACAGCTTTTCTAAGTAACAGTGGCCTCCTGGATAAGTATCAGTCTGGCTTTAGAAAGATGCACTCTACTGAGACTGCTATCCTAAAAGTACACTGTCAGAAATAGGGGTACAGAAGGAGTCCATTTCTGTCCCCCAAGGTACAATCTACACTAACGTACCCCATGGGGCTTATTATTGGACCTTAAGGTACATGTATGTACCTTTTTGAGGGTCAAAAAGGTACATATATGTTCCCAAACATTAAAAGGTACATATATGTACCGTTTCTTTTAAAGGTTAAGGTACAATTTGTAGAGCCAGCCCTGATTGGCTGCTTGAATCTCAATTTAAAAGAACGTCCGGTTTCTTCTGTTTCTTTCTTTTGGCGTAGACGAAGTCATAGCACGGTAACGCATGGTTCTTACCAGATTGGGTAGTCCAGGTGCCAAAGAGTTAAAGTCCTGCCATATTTTTGTTCCACCCATGAACTTAGCAGATGATTTCATCAGAGGAGGAACCAAGTCATTCCTTCCAAGTCACAAACGAGTCTTGAGTCAAATCCCAAGTTCTCAAAGAGTTAAAGTTCATGAGATAATTAAGTGGCTAATTAAATGATGATTGTGCATTAATGATGAACACCTGCTGTTTACAATCAACATCACTGAAGAAAAGAGAAACACAAGAACTACAACTGACTTTAAGCACAGCCTTGGATGAAATCAATTGAAAGAAAAAAAAAACTTTGCCACCATAATTGTTGTGAATATTTGCTTCAGTTGAGCTCTTGAGCCTTTTAGCAGTGTTTAAAAATTTGCTTCTAAACAATTGAATTATTGTTTTGAAGCAAACATTTGGGCAATGCTGATACAACTCTTGATCTAGCAGATGACTTATGGTTATGATGACTGTATGATCTTGGTTAAATTTCCTGATTATACATTTAAAGAGAAGAGTTCATGGCTTAGTTCTTAGAAAGGACTGCTGTGTATTCACTGCTCTCTCTGTGCACTTTGGATGGGTTAAATACAGAATATGAATTCAGAGTACAGGTAACCATAATTAACTGTATGCCACTTTCACAAAAACAGGAGAAATCTCATTACACAAAAGCCCCTATTTAATGCTTCAATATTAAGAAAACAACAAAAACACATTTTGGAATTAGGCATTTAGCCATGAACATTTATCATGTGATCCTCAACAGTGGTGAAAATTATTATTCATACTGCAGTGCATTATGGGAGTAATTCGTGTATTGCAACATGAAGCATTTTGTTGACTGTCACCATTGTAGAGATTCATATGCTGGTTCTTGATATATGTGTGTGTGGCTAAAAAGCTCTGGAGTTCAAGCTTCTATATGTGTTACAAATTAAATAAAATCCATACTCTGTAAATATTAAAGCAATGCTTGTTTTGTGTGCTTGCTGCAGTTTCACTGGAATTATTCAAAGCCTAGACATGTGAAAATAAAGAAAACAAAAATATTTGAGATATAGTTAAACCAGCTCATTGTGACTACATGAGTTTCTAATGTCACAGTTCTGTTGTCTCCAAAACACCCCATGTAGAGCTACAGAGAGAGATCTAGCACAACGGGTCAAGAGTACAACCAAACCAAACACTGATCTCCATGATGGTGGCATAATTTTAACCAATAAAACATCCACATCTGATCCTCTGTAATTCTCAATAACATTCAGCCATTCAATAGTCACTTAATTATCTCATTAACTTTAACTCTTTGAGGACTTGGGATTTAACTTGATAGTCATTTGTGACTTGGAAGGAATGACTTGGTTCCTCTGGTGAAATCGGCTGCTGGACTTTTGCCCCTGGACTTCCCACCTCTGTACAAAACTGGTCTCTTAAAGTACCAATCACAAGGGTACAAATTTGAACCCTATGCCAAGGGTACAAAGCTGTACCCTTGAGGGTACAGCCCCAGTGACAAGCTATTGTACCCCTAAAGTAGGGCTGCACGATTAATCGCATGCGATTGTCATGCGTGTCTTTGTCAGTAAAGCCGGTTCTGTGATTAGCAGTAAATGTCCACCACCTGGTTTCAAATGGAGCGGCACTTCCCAGCTAGAATTTTCTTTGTTCTAAAATGTTCTAAGAACATTCCCATGGATTGTTCTAACAATGTTTTTAGCGGGTAGTTTTATTTTTGTTCCCAGAACGTTCTCTCAAAAGATAGGATAACGTTCTCTAAAAACATTCTACAAATGTTTATCAATAACATTATTAGAACATTATTCCATAACATTCTAATTAAGATTTAAGTGGATGTTTAGATGTGGATGTTGATGTCTGTTTAAAAGTAATAGCTTGGTTTGATGTCACCATAATGCTGGTAAGTGTTGGCTTTAGTTGTGCAATTTGACACTTGACTTGTCGGTGTTGTTTTTTAGCTGCTGTCATCTTTATTGTGGCTAAAACAGCAAACAAAGATGTGGTTCAATGGTGCTGTTTGCTTGCTGATGTGTTAAGTGTTAAGATGTGAGTTAAGTATTATTTATTAAAGTGACTCAATGGTCAACAGCCTGACACCCAGTTGAATTTAAAGCAGATAATTTCAGAGATTTAAAAAAAATTGTCACACAAACATCAAGATTCAGTGTATGAATCTCAACAATGGTGACATGCTTTATGCTGCAATGTATTCTGGGTACATCATGCAAAACTCATCCGTAGCACCCAGAATGCATTGCGGCATGAAGCATGTCACCATTGTTGAGATTCTTACACTAATTCTTAAGGTCTCTGTATGTCTAAGCATCCTAAGGTTTGAAGTGATTCTAAAACAATGTAGTTTAAAAAGATCAGATAAAAATAAAATGACATAAATTGTCAGGACCCTGTGTATTGCAAAACATCTGCTATAGTCACTAATATTAAATTAATAGCGTAGAACAGACTCCTGGTAAAATCAGTTGATCAGATTGTTACATTAAGACATTTTTAATATCAGCCAGTAACCAACATTATCTAATGACATATTTTTCTCAATGTTTTTGCTGTAACAGATATAATTACAGCAGCTAAATGAACGCTAACACTGAAAAGAGTCATACTTCCTAAGTACTGATCAGCATAATGGTGACATCAAACTAAACTATAATTTTCAATAAACCATCAACATCTCTGTTAATCTCAATAAGAACTTTTTTACATTTATGACAGAAATAAATCTTGTTTATAATAAGTGAAGATTGTCATGTTTTTGGAGTATTTACGGTAGAGTTTGACACCAAACAGAGGTTGGGTTTTCACTTTCAACCAACATCTGACTTCTGAGCAATGTCAGTCCACATCTAGTGTGATGGGAAGCCGTAATTCACTGACAAGCTGTGCAATATCACGTTCATAATCGCAGATTAATCGCCTGCGGTTATGAACGCGATATTGCGTAGCTTGTCAACGATCTACGGCTCTGTATATTAGGTGCGGCTCCATTTGAAAGCAGCTGATGGACATTTACCGCTAATCACAGAACCATCTTTACTGATGAGACACGCATGACAATCGCATGCGATTAATCGTGCAGCCCTACCCTAAAGGTAGGGCTGGGCGATATATCGAACGATATGATCATGCGCATCTAATCAGTAAAGCTGCTTCCGTGATCACCGCTAAAATCTCAATCACCTGCTTATAATTGGAGTGGCGTTTAATTGACAGCAGAGGTGGGACTTTCAAGTCACAAGCAAGTCTTCAAGTCATATCCAAGTCCTCAAAGGGTTAAAGTTAATCAGATCATTAAGTGACTAATTAAATGATGATTGTACATTAGTGATGAACTTCTGCTGTTAACAATCAACATCACTGAAGTAAAGCGAAACACAAGAACTACAACTGAATTTAGCCACAGCCTTCAACTGAAAAAAAAAAAAGTAAAAGAAAAAAAAAACACTATGCCACCATATTTGTGGGGTTTGCTTTAGGTAGTCTCTTGACCCTTTAACTAATTCAAAGAAATTTGATTCAAAACAATTTCAATATTGTTTTCACTACAAACATGTATTCATTGCTGAATCCAACCTTGTAATGACAGATAATCTTATGCTTTTTCTGTTTATAACTCATGTTGACTTGGACATCATGAGATAGTCTTCTTTGGCTTATTGACTGACATTCATCTTTTACCAGAGTTGGGGCTTTCAAGTCACAAGCAAGTCTTCAAGTCATATCCCAAGTATTCAAAGGGTTAAAGTTAATGAGATAATTAAGTGACTAATTAAATGATGATTGTGCATTAATGATGAACACCTGCTGTTCTTGAGAATTACAGAGGATCAGATGTTGATGTTTTATTGGTTAAAGTGATGCAACCATAATGGAGACCAGTGTTTGCTTTAGTGGGGCTCTTGACCCTTGACTGTCATGTTAGATCTCTTTATGTAGCATTGCATGATGTGCTGTAAAGCAGAGAGAAGAAATTAATCTGTATGTGATAGTTGGTCAGATTACAATCAAATTAACATTAGCTCTATTTAAGTTTAGCATAATCAACCCAGTAAATCAACACTATGGGGGAAAAAATTAAAGTGAATTTTAAATCTACTAAGTGCATACAAAATTTGAGAAACTATACTCTGTAGACACACACAGAGATCAAGAACCAGCATATGACTCTCAACAGTGGTGACAATCAACAAAATGTTGCATGCTGGGTAAAACCTTAGTAAAAACTCCCGTCATGCACTGCAGTATGAAAAATTGTCACCACTGTTGAGGATCGTGTGATAAGTGTGTTTGTCTAAAAACCTGAACTGATTGTCTCCTTTTGTGTCTTTCAACAATGAAGCATTGTGATTTTTTTTTTTTTTACTTCAGTTCAGTAACAGCTGAGTGTCAGTCTACTATCCAAAGATAAACAAAATTTCATGATGTTCAGTCATCATGAGTTATTAGCAAAAAAAGCATACGATCATCTGTTATTGCAAGGTTTGACTCAGCAATGCATACATGTTTGTTGCTAAAACAATATTGCAATTGTCTTGAATCAAATTGGTTTAAATTAGTAAAAGGGTCAAGACACTAGTTAAAGCAAACCTTGACCACAATTATGGTGACATAGTGTTTTTTTTTTCTTTTACTTTTTTTTTCAGTTGAAGGCTGTGGCTAAATTCAGTTGTAGTTCTTGTGTTTCTCTTTACTTCAGTGATGTTGATTGTTAACAGCAGATGTTCATCATTAATGCACAATCATCATTTAATTAGTCACTTAATTATCTCTTTAGCTTTAACCCTTTGAGGACTTGAATATGACTTGAAGACTTGCTTGTGACTTGAAAGTCCCACCTCTGATAGACAGAGCCGTAGATCGCTGACAAGCCACGCCATATCGCGTTCATATCGAAGGCGATTCATCTGCGATAATGAACGCGATATGGCGTGGCTTGTCAGCGATCTACGGCTCTGTCTATTAAATGCCACTCCAATCATAAGCAGGTGATGGAGATTTTAGCGGTGATCACAGAAGCAGCTTTACTGATTAGATGCGCATGATCATATCGTTCGATATATCGCCCAGCCCTAGTGTACCCTCACGGGTGCAGCTTTTGTACACTTGGTATGGGGTACATTAAACATCAACATCTGATCCTCTGTAATACTCAATAACAGCAGGTGTTAATCATTAATGCACAATCATAATTTAATTAGTCACCTAATTATCTCATTAACTTTAACTCTTTGAGGACTTGGGATTTGACTCAAGACTCGTTTGGGACTTGGAAGGAATGACTTGGTTCCTCCTCTGGTGAAATCGGCTGCTGAGTTTATGGGTGGAACAAAAATATGGCAGGACTTTTACTTTTTGGCCCCTGGACTACCCACCTCTGGTTCTTACAGGGCTTTCAACCAAGGAGGTCCTTCAAAAAATATCAGAAGCAGGCATAGAAGTAACCGACGTCGAGATGTACTGCATTGTGAGTCTATTCCATTGTTTTGGCAAATCAATTATCTCTTTATCAAAGACAACATGTGGATCCTTTGTGGAAAAATGTTGAATTCTTTGTCCTATGAGCGTCACTTTCATGCATGCAGTGTCAAGGCTGTTAATAAAAGGACTATACTGAAACCAGGAGATGAAATGGATTTTCAGGCAAATTGCACTCACTCATTAGATGATCATTTCTATGTTATAATTAGACATTGTTTTTAAAATGAAAAGGATTTAGTAAATTCTGATTTTAATTCAGCGTGTGTGTTATATATATATTATAGTCAACGATTGTACCGTTTTTGAAGGGTAAATTTTTGTACTGTTAAATAAAGGTACAAAACTGTCACCACAGGTACAAAACTGGTCTCTTAAGGTACAAATCACAAGGGTACAAATTTGTACACTATGCCAAGGGTACAAAAGTTGTACCCTTGAGGGTACAGCCCCAGTGACAAGCTATTGTACCCCTTAAGGCAGAGGTGGAGAGTCCAGGGGTCAGAAAGTAAAAGTCCTGCCACATTTTTGCTCCACCCATTAACTCAGCAGCTGATTTCACCAGAGGAGGAAACAAGTCATTCCTTCCAAGTCACAAACTAGTCTCAACTCAAATCCCAAGTCCTCAAAGAGTTAAAGTCAATGAGATAATTAAGAGACTAATTAAATGATGATTGTGCATTGGTGATGAACACCTGCTGTTATTGTGCGTTACAGAGGATCAGATGCTGATGTTTTATTGGTTAAAATTATGCCACCATCATGGAGATCAATGTTTGCTTCAGTTGGGCTCTTGACCTTTGGTTTCTTATGTTAGATGTTTCTCTGTAAAAGTACATTTGCTGTTATAAAACAGTGCGATCAGTGCTGTGCAGAAAACCGTTACTAGCCGGTTTTACATGATGAAGTAATTATTAGGCATCAGCCTGTTTATTTCCAAAACAATTTTATGTATTTATTATTAACAAATGTTCAGTTTTTAAATACCCTACCTTGTGGAACCATTGGTTTAATCACTATAATGAATACATTTCCTAATGTATGTAATAAATATACATTTTTCCAAATCTTTTCCTAATAAGACGCACAGACATCATGACCCAGCATATGAATCTCAACAATGGTGACAATCAACAAAACGCTTCAAGCTGAAGTGCATGCTGGGTAACACCATAGTAAAAACTAGGGCTGCACGATTAATCGAATGCGATTGTCATGCGTGTCTCTGTCAGTAAAGCCGGTTCTGTGATTAGCAGTAAATGTCCACCACCTGGTTTCAAATGGAGCGGCACTTCCCAGCTAGAATTTTCTTTGTTCTAAAATGTTCTAAGAACATTCCCATGGATTGTTCTAACAATGTTTTTAGCGGGTAGTTTTATTTTTGTTCCCAGAACGTTCTCTCAAAATATAGGATAACGTTCTCTAAAAACATTCTACAAATGTTTATCAATAACATTATTAGAACATTATTCCATAACATTCTAATTAAGATTTAAGTGGATGTTTAGATGTGGATGTTGATGTCTGTTTAAAAGTAATAGCTTGGTTTGATGTCACCATAATGCTGGTAAGTGTTGGCTTTAGTTGTGCAATTTGACACTTGACTTGTCGGTATTGTTTTTTAGCTGCTGTCATCTTTATTGTGGCAAAAACAGCAAACAAATGTGTGGTTCAATGGTGCTGTTTGCTTGCTGATGATTGATATGTCTGATTACTTGTTTTCACCCAAGCTACTGTGTGGTGTTAGTTAAGTATTATTTATTAAAGTGACTCAATGGTCAACAGCCTGACACCCAGTTGAATTTAAAACAGATAATTTCAAAAATTCATAAAAATTTGTCACACAAACATCAAGATTCAGTGTATGAATCTCAACAATGGTGACATGCTTTATGCTGCAATGTATTCTGGGTACATCATGCAAAACTCATCCGTAGCACCCAGAATGCATTGCGGCATGAAGCATGTCACCATTGTTGAGATTCTTACACTAATTCTTAAGGTCTCTGTATGTCTAAGCATCCTAAGGTTTGAAGTGATTCTAAAACAATGTAGTTTAAAAAGATCAGATAAAAATAAAATGACATAAATTGTCAGGACCCTGTGTATTGCAACACATCTGCTATAGTCACTAATATTAAATTAATAGCGTAGAACAGACTCCTGGTAAAATCAGTTGATCAGATTGTTACATTAAGACATCTTTAATATCAGCCAGTAACCAACATTATCTAATGACATCTTTTTCTCAATGTTTTTGCTGTAACAGATATAATTACAGCAGCTAAATGAACGCTAGCACTGAAAAGAGTCATACTTCCTAAGTACTGATCAGCATAATGGTGACATCAAACTAAACTATAATTTTCAATAAACCATCAACATCTCTGTTAATCTCAATAAGAACTTTTTTACATTTATGACAGAAATAACTCTTGTTTATAATAAGTGAAGATTGTCATGTTTTTGGAGTATTTACGCTAGAGTTTGACACCAAACAGAGGTTGGGTTTTCACTTTCAACCAACATCTGACTTCTGAGCAATGTCAGTCCACATCTAGTGTGATGGGAAGCCGTAATTCACTGACAAGCTGTGCAATATCACGTTCATAATCGCAGATTAATCGCATGCGGTTATGAACGCGATATTGCGTAGCTTGTCAACGATCTGCGGCTCTGTATATTAGGTGCGGCTCCTTTGAAAGCAGCTGATGGACATTTACCGCTAATCACAGAACCATCTTTACTGATGAGACACGCATGACAATCGCATGCGATTAATCGTGCAGCCCTAGTAAAAACTCTGATTATGCACTGTAGCATGAATAATTATTGTAACCACTGTTGAGGATCATATGATAAGTGCTCATGTCTAAAATCCCGAGCCTGTACAATTTTTTCCCCCAATATTTAAGCATTACAATAATATTTGTTTAATAGGACTTTTTTTGTAGTTCAGTAATTGCTGAACATAATTTAACAAACCAAAGAGAGACACCTTCATGAAGTTAATTAAAATGTTTTAGATGAAAAAAGGGCAATTAAATTTTCTACTTCAAGCTTTTAATTCAGCAATGTGTTAATGTTTACTACGTAACAAAACCGCAAGCGTTTAAAAGCAAATTACTTTGAATTATTAAAAGGGTCAAGAGCCCAACTGAAGCAAACACTGATCTCCATGATGGTGGCATAATTTTAACCAATAAAACATCAGCATCTGATCCTCTGTAACGCCCAATAACAGCAGGTGTTCATCACCAATGCACAATCATCATTTAATTAGTCTCTTAATTATCTCATTGACATTAACTCTTTGAGGACTTGGGATTTGAGTTGAGACTAGTTTGTGACTTGGAAGGAATGACTTGTTTCCTCCTCTGGTGAAATCAGCTGCTGAGTTCATGGGTGGAGCAAAAATGTGGCAGGACTTTTACTTTCTGACCCCTGGACTCTCCACCTCTGCCTAAAGGTACAATTATGTACTTTATTTTCTGAGAGTGTATCTAACGAAGTCTAAATGGCGGCCGACTCAGGAAGATACTCAGTATTGGTTTTATTGGATTTATCATCAGCCTTCGATACAGTGGACCACAAAATATTGTTACATAGATTGGAAAATGAGTTTGGTGTGGCTGGGACTGTTTTAAAATGGTTCTCCTCTAACCTGAGTGATAGAACTTTTTTTGTACATGTAAATGATATATTGTCTGAAGCAACTCCATTCATGAATGGTGTCCCCCAGGGATCTGTCCTGGGTCCACTTCTGTTTTTACTGTACATCAGAGGTGGAGAGTCCAGGGGTCAGAAAGTAAAAGTCCTGCCACATTTTTGCTCCACCCATGAACTCAGCAGCTGATTTCACCAGAGGAGGAAACAAGTCATTCCTTCCAAGTCACAAACTAGTCTCAACTCAAATCCCAAGTCCTCAAAGAGTTAAAGTCAATGAGATAATTAAGAGACTAATTAAATGATGATTGTGCATTGGTGATGAACACCTGCTGTTATTGGGCGTTACAGAGGATCAGATGCTGATGTTTTATTGGTTAAAATTATGCCACCATCATGGAGATCAGTGTTTGCTTCAGTTGGGCTCTTGACCTTTGGTTTCTTATGTTAGATATTTCTCTGTAAAAGTACATGTGCTGTTATAAAACAGTGTGATCAGTGCTGTGCAGAAAACCGTTACTAGCCGGTTTTACATGATGAAGTAATTATTAGGCATCAGCCTGTTTATTTCCAAAACAATTTTATGTATTTATTATTAACAAATGTTCAGTTTTTAAATAACCTACCTTGTAGAACCGTTGGTTTAATCACTATAATGAATACATTTCCTAATGTATGTAATAAATATACATTTTTCGAAATCTTTTCCTAATAAGACGCACAGACATCATGACCCAGCATATGAATCTCAACAATGGTGACAATCAACAAAACGCTTCAAGCTGAAGTGCATGCTGGGTAACACCATAGTAAAAACTCTGATTATGCACTGTAGCATGAATAATTATTGTAACCACTGTTGAGGATCATATGATAAGTGCTCATGTCTAAAATCCCGAGCCTGTACAATTTTTTCCCCCAATATTTAAGCATTACAATAATATTTGTTTAATAGGACTTTTTTTGTAGTTCAGTAATTGCTGAACATAATTTAACAAACCAAAGAGAGACACCTTCATGAAGTTAATTAAAATGTTTTAGATGAAAAAAGGGCAATTAAATTTTCTACTTCAAGCTTTTAATTCAGCAATGTGTTAATGTTTACTACGTAACACAACCACAAGTGTTTAAAAGCAAATTACTTTGAATTATTAAAAGGGTCAAGAGCCCAACTAAAGCAAACACTGATCTCCATGATGGTGGCATAATTTAACCAATAAAACATCAGCATCTGATCCTCTGTAACCCCCAATAACAGCAGGTGTTCATCACCAATGCACAATCATCATTTAATTAGTCTCTTAATTATCTCATTGACTTTAACTCTTTGAGGACTTGGGATTTGAGTTGAGACTAGTTTGTGACTTGGAAGGAATGACTTGTTTCCTCCTCTGGTGAAATCAGCTGCTGAGTTCATGGGTGGAGCAAAAATGTGGCAGGACTTTTACTTTCTGACCCCTGGACTCTCCACCTCTGACAAAGTGTCATACCATTTTTATGCAGATGACATACAATTGTATTGCTCATTTAATGATTCTGAGTTCCAGAAAACTAACAGATTTATTGAATAGTATATCTTGTGTTAAATCGTGGCTTGCTAGTAACTGTCTCCAATTAAACTCGAAAAAGACCGAAACCCTGATTATAGCCCCAGACAACAAAATTCCACAAATTGTCCAACACCTTGGTTCTCTGAGATCCACTGTCCAGTCGGACATCAGAAATCTAGGTGTCTGGTTTGACCAATCAATGTCTTTGGACTGCCATTCCAGAATTTTGGTCAGAAATTGTTTTTATCACCTAAGAAATATTGCTAAATTGAGGATGATTTTAACGGACTCTGATCTTGAGATGGTAATTCATGCTTTTATTTCTTCACGTTTAGATTATTGTAACTCTCTTTTAACTTTTCTTAAAGGGGGGGGGGGGGGTGAAATGCTCGTTTTCACTCAATCTCCTGTTAATCTTTAGTGCATATAGAGTAGTACTGCATCCTTCATAAATCCAAAAAGTCTTTAGTTTTATTATATTCATAAGAGAAAGATAGTCTGTACCGATTTTTCCCGGAAAAACACAACCAGCTGTAGGCGTGACTTGTGGGCGGAGCTAAAGAATCACGAGCGCGAATAGGCTTTTGCGTTGAGAGGATGTGGAAGCTGTGACATTACTGTGAGGGAAAACCCATCATCCAAAACAAACCATGGCTTACAGTAAGATTCAGCCGTTTATTTATGATCCAGAATCAGATCCAGAGGCAACGATTCGCTCCGAGCGGGGCTCGAACCCCGGTCTCCGGCATGGGAGTGGACGCACTAACAAGGAGGCAGAGATATTTGAAGCAGTTTAACTCACCGCCTGCGGTTCCAACACACGATCGTGACCCTTTTTCCTTGGGATCGCATCATCCTTAAGAAATAAACGATACGCAAATCCGTCGTCAAACTGGACCTTGTGAACAAGCATCTTCGAAATGCAGGGAACAAACAAAAACACTTGCACAACTCCGTTGATGCTCTGTAAAAATAAACTCCATCCTCTTTTCCCTTCATGCTGTTTTTTTTTCGTAATATGTATAGGGTTGTCTTGCCCTGGCAACCAAAAACACTCATCTTTTGTGACTTTTCACGACGCTCTCGCTCTGATCAGTGATTGTCTGTGCTGCTCAGCCTCGCTATACGGGAGCGCGCGCTCTTCCGGCAGGAGTGCCTTAGGACCCATATAAGGAAATTCCGCTCCATCTAACATCACACAGAGCCATACTCGAAAAAAAACTTTCCGAAACTTGTGACAAACCGGAAGGAGTATTTTGGGAACAAAAATACTCCTTCAAACGTACACTTAATTTTTGAAACTTTGTCCATGTTTAGCATGGGAATCCAACTCTTTAACAGTGTAAAAAACTCAGTATGCATGAAATAGCATTTCACCCCCCCTTTAACAAATCTGCTCTAAATCGTCTCCAAATGGTACAAAATGCTGCTGCAAGGCTTTTAACAGGATCTGGCAGACGGGCTCACATCAACCCTATTTTGTCTTCCCTACACTGGCTACCTATCAAATTTCGCATTGATTTTAAAATATTAGTTTTAACTTTTAGAGTTTTAAATGGTCAGGCCCCACAATACATCACTGATTTGCTATGCACATACTCCCCAGGTCGTTCCCTTCGATCAGCAGGCCAAAGTCTTTTAAATGTCCCAAAGACTTGTTATAAAACCCGGGGAGATCTGTCCTTTGCGGCTGTAGCGCCCAGACTGTGGAACGCCTTGCCTTTGTTCCTCCGTGTGGCTGATTCTGTTGAGTCCTTTAAAAGGCAACTCAAGACACTATTATTCAAACAAGCTTTTAGTTGACTGGGCTTAAGTTTACTTTACTTTTTATTTGTTTTAATTTCATTTGAATATTAATTGTGGTTGTACCTTGTAAAGCACTTTGTGATTGTATCTTTGAAAAGCGCTCTATAAATAAACTTTACTTACTTACTTACTTATGCTTTTTCTACTTATAACTCATGTTGATTTGGACATCATGAGATAGTCTTCTTTGGATTGTTGACTGACATTCAGCTTTTACCAGAGTTGGGACTTTCAAGGTCCCGTTTTACGCGCCTTTTTGAAGCTTTGATTGTGTTTACAATGAGCAATATAACATGTGTTCATGTTTCGCGTGCAGAGGTGGAGAGTCCAGGGGTCAGAAAGTAAAAGTCCTGCCACATTTTTGCTCCACCCATGAACTCAGCAGCTGATTTCACCAGAGGAGGAAACAAGTCATTCCTTCCAAGTCACAAACTAGTCTCAACTCAAATCCCAAGTCCTCAAAGAGTTAAAGTCAATGAGATAATTAAGAGACTAATTAAATGATGATTGTGCATTGGTGATGAACACCTGCTGTTATTGTGCGTTACAGAGGATCAGATGCTGATGTTTTATTGGTTAAAATTATGCCACCATCATGGAGATCAGTGTTTGCTTTAGTTGGGCTCTTGACCCTTTTAATAATTCAAAGTAATTTGCTTTTAAACGCTTGTGGTTGTGTTACGTAGTAAACATTAACACATTGCTGAATTAAAAGCTTGAAGTAGAAAATTTAATTGCCCTTTTTTCATCTAAAACATTTTAATTAACTTCATGAAGGTGTCTCTCTTTGGTTTGTTAAATTATGTTCAGCAATTACTGAACTACAAAAAAAGTCCTATTAAACAAATATTATTGTAATGCTTAAATATTGGGGGAAAAAATTGTACAGGCTCGGGATTTTAGACATGAGCACTTATCATATGATCCTCAACAGTGGTTACAATAATTATTCATGCTACAGTGCATAATCAGAGTTTTTACTATGGTGTTACCCAGCATGCACTTCAGCTTGAAGCGTTTTGTTGATTGTCACCATTGTTGAGATTCATATGCTGGGTCATGATGTCTGTGCGTCTTATTAGGCAAAGATTTCGAAAAATGTATATTTATTACATACATTAGGAAATGTATTCATTATAGTGATTAAACCAACGGTTCCACAAGGTAGGTTATTTAAAAACTGAACATTTGTTAATAATAAATACATAAAATCGTTTTGGAAATAAACAGGCTGATGCCTAATAATTACTTCATCATGTAAAAGGAGCTAGTAACGGTTTTCTGCACAGCACTGATCACACTGTTTTATAACAGCACATGTACAGAGAAATATCTAACATAAGAAACCAAAGGTCAAGAGCCCAACTGAAGCAAACACTGATCTCCATGATGGTGGCATAATTTTAACCAATAAAACATCAGCATCTGATCCTCTGTAACGCACAATAACAGCAGGTGTTCATCACCAATGCACAATCATCATTTAATTAGTCTCTTAATTATCTCATTGACTTTAACTCTTTGAGGACTTGGGATTTGAGTTGAGACTAGTTTGTGACTTGGAAGGAATGACTTGTTTCCTCCTCTGGTGAAATCAGCTGCTGAGTTCATGGGTGGAGCAAAAATGTGGCAGGACTTTTACTTTCTGACCCCTGGACTCTCCACCTCTGTTCGCGTGTAAAAAACACATTATTTTTCACACAATTCACCTATCTGTATACTGCTGTTTTCACTGTCACAAAAACGTGCTGTTGTCTTCCTTGTTCTATGAAGCCTCTCCTTCAGAAATACGTAACAGGTTCTGATTGGGCCAACGGTTCCTGTGCTGTGATTCGACAGCAGCTGAGAGCAGGCTGCCCTCCTGGTAACGTGATTGGGCTAGAACGCACGTGCTGGAGATGTATTTATAGTCACAGGAGGAGCGTTTTTACTGACGAGATGCACATGAAAACTGCATTCGTTTTTTTGCACAGCCCTAACATCTAGTTAACAAAGCTAAACAGCGTTGCCCTTTGTGTAATAAGTTACAGAAACTGTTAAACGCACCAAACTTAAATAATAAAATACACTTACCGGTTGTGGTCCATAAACAACGCCTTCTCCAGACAAAGAGGGAACTGCTCCATCTTTCAAGAATAATCTTTGTGCAAATCCAGCATTAAACTGATTGAGATTGAGAAAGTTGTCCTCAGCAAGCTGTCCTCAGCAAACTGAGCTGCACATAGTTTTACATGTGCATTATAATTTTCGGGAACCGAGTTAAACATAAATTGTAACCATTAATCTCAAAGTACAGCATTCCTGGGAAGCCCAAACAAAGATGATTGGACTCAGAGATGAAAAAACAGCGTTTCAACAACATGGCGACAGACACAAACAGCTCTTCCTTCTTCTCCGTCGGAGCGCAAAAAGGCCACATCCCCTGTTTGTGAATTCATGTGGTGGTGGCGGTGGTTAGTCAAAAAAACTGTTTTAGTGACGTTATTACTGCAGGAACTAGAGGGATGTAGTCCAAACGGGTCGTTTTTTGTAGGCGAATTCTGTTAAATCAAATATCTCGCTTGGCATTGAACTTTGAGCTTTAGAATTTTACAGATATTATTTATACCCTAACAACAACATTACACACTAACTAAAGTTTAAAACATGGAATCACGAAGAAGGGGACCTTTCAAGTCACAAGCAAGTCTTCAAGTCACATCCCAAGTCCTCAAAGGGTTAAATTTAATGAGATAATTAAGTGACTAATTAAATGATGATTGTGTATTAATGATGAACACCTGCTGTTGTTGACAATTACAGAGGATCAGTGTTACGCCTGCCTGTTTGCCCCCTGCTGGCTCTGCTACACAGTGCAGACGTTAGTTGGGCAACAGGTGTATTCAATCCCCAATCAGTATTAGTATAAAGATCAGTGCACCTCCAAGTGAACTCTCTCTCTCATTTCTCCCATTCTTTTATTTAATACATATTTTGCTCATATATATATCATTTTCTTATTGTTATTGTTAGTGTCAGATATTGTTTGTTTATTTAATGACCACACGCGCGTGTTGTTTTTCCCCTAGACGTCAGTTTATTTTGTTTGTTTAATTGTTTGACAATAAATTTGGTTTATTGTTAAAGCATTTGTTGTTGGCCTCTTTTATGTTGCGGTTTGGGAGCCAGCCGTAACATAAAAATGGGGGCTCGTCCGGGATTTTGAACATTTGTTTCTGAGGGACTCTTTTTTTTAGTCTCTTCAGGATTTCTTGTGAGAATTGGCTTTCACTCCGGTTAGACAGTGTGTTTCAGCTGGGTTGCGCGTGAGCGGCCCTTCCATCGGAACACTATTTGTTGTTTTGTTGATTTTGTTTTGCATTTTATTTTGGAGTTTTCGGAAGGAAATCCTGGGTGGGGGTACGCTTCTCGCGCAGCTGATCTCATTTGGAGAACGGTTGTTACGAGGTTCAGCGTTTCAAGTCGCCTCGAGCCCGGCAGTCCTTTGAAGACTAGCTAGGTTAGTTAGTTTCAACAGGCAGGCATATCGGAGATGTAAAAGCCAATAGAAATCCTGGTGAGTACATTTTTCTCCCTTGGTTTTGCTTAATTTGATTATAAAGAGAGCGTGTTTTCGCGTACGTGTGGTTATGTTCATTTTGCCATTTTATATAGGAAGTGGATGTTTGTGTAGACTAGTTAAATACAATTTGATTTGTTTACATGAAAATCTTGGGGACAATAGCAGCTGATGTGATTCGTAAATAAGTTTGAAACAGCTGTTGTGGCCTAGTGAGTAAGACCGATTGTTGTTTACTGTGAGTAAATTAGCACTGCATTGAGTGGTTATGCAGGGTTTTACACATTCCTATTACAAATGTGCATTGATTTGTCCTCTTTATAACACTGAAATGGTTGCAGTAACTTTAAGGTCTGTGTGATTAAGTTGAATAGTAGAAACAGGATTTTTTTTCTTGTTTAATTATTCACTTGATCTTTTATAGTGTTTCTAGTGTTATAGTGGATTGAGCTAGGTTGTTTTTCTGACACTTTTCGTTGGGAGGTTTTGTTAGAATTATTTGGGCTATTGTAGTCAATTTATTGACTAAATCTTCATTGTGTTAATCGTATGCTTGTTCAAAATGACGTCCACTGAGGAATTGAATGTAGAACTTTCTGATAAATTTCTAGATAGGTGCACCAAAGAACAACTTTTAGAAATCGCAGAGAGTCATGCACTCATTTTGAATAGTAATGATAAGAAACGCAAGGAGGATTTGTTGAGGGCTGTTAAAAGCCAGTTGATAGCCAAAGGAATTCTGGATGTAGGAGAATATCCACTTATGGAGAGAGATGTCATGTTCACAGAGAAACAAACACAGTTTGAAACTGAGAGACTATCGTTTGAAGGTACTCAAGCATTAAAAGATAGGGAATGGGAAAACCGGATTCAGTTAAAAAAATTAGAGCTTGAACAGGAGCGTGAACGTACACAATTGGAGCTGAAAAAGTTAGAGTATGCACGTGAGAGTGAACGTGAACATAGGCAGTATGAGATGAAGAAGTTAGAACTTGAATTGGAAGTTAGGAAAGCTGAAGCTTCTAAATCTGTTCAGTTTGTGCACTCTTCTTTTGATGTTGGTCGAAACATTAAGATGGTTCCTCCATTCTGTGAACGTGATGTTGACAAGTATTTTGCCCATTTTGAAAGAGTTGCTTCTTCTCTAAAATGGCCAGAAGAAGTCTGGACTTTGCTTCTGCAGTGTGTTCTGACGGGGAAAGCTCAAGAAGTGTTTTCTTCTCTTTCTGAAGAAAAGAGTGCAGATTTTCAACAAGTAAAAACAGCCATTTTGAGAGCGTATGAGTTAGTACCAGAGGCTTATCGCCAACGTTTTCGTAGCTATAAGAAACTTGAGAAACAAACGTATGTTGAATTCGCTCGCGAAAAAGATATTGCGTTTACCAGGTGGTGTCAGTCTCGGAAAGTGGAAACCTTGAACCAGTTGAGGGAGTTAATTCTTGTGGAAGAATTTAAAAACTGTGTACCAGTGTCTGTGTCTACTTATCTGAATGAACAGAAGGCCCTTACATTAGCTAATGCAGCTGTGTTGGCTGATGAATTTGTTCTTACTCACAGAGTTTCTTTTCCTGATAGAGTTTCAAGCGATCAGAGTAGAAAGTCATTTCAGAATCGGTGGACACCTCCAGTGAGTACATCAAACACTGTGTCAAGGGTGCCCCCTGTGAGTCAGAATTTTTCATCAGATAAGAAAGGTACGGTGATCTGTTTTTACTGTCACAAAGTTGGGCATAAAATCTCTGAATGTAACTCGTTAAAGAAATCTGCTAAGCCAGTTGGATTGGTTGGAATTGAACCACTGGAGAGTCATGCTTATCAACAGAACTCTGAGATTAGGAAGGGGATCTCAACACAGGTAGATGTAAGGGATAATTATACAGAGTATGCTCCATTTCTTACTAACGGCATTGTGTCTCTGCCAGGTCAAGAAGGAAAAGTTTCTGTGAGGATCCTGAGAGATACCGGAGCTTCTCAATCATTCTTACTAGAGGGAGTTCTTCCACTCTCAGGTCAGACTGCAACCGGGAGGGATGTATTGATTAGGGGAATAGAAATGACCTTTTTAAAAGTCCCCTTACATAAGGTACATCTTACATCTGATCTGGTAACTGGTGATGTTATTGTTGGAGTACGATCTTCCCTTCCTGCGCCTGGTGTTTCTTTTATCCTGGGAAATGATCTTGCTCAGGGAAATGTCTGGGGAACATCAAAACCTGTACCATCTACTGTTGTAGTCTCCTCGCCTGTGTCTGCAGATGTTCCTGATGAATGTGGTTGGAAATTTCCCCATGTGTTTCCTTCCTGTGCTGTCACCCGAGCCAGAGGAAAACAACTTAAAGCTGACCAGCGGGGTGAAGTTTCTTTACATCTTGACAGTGAGGTAACCATGGAGAAACCGTTACCTGTTCATTCTGAGGATGATGTAGATGGGGGTGCGTTTGTTCCATCAGATCAGGTTGATGATGGGACAGTCGAAGGTGAACCACTTGGTATGTCCTTGACAAAAGACATGATTTCAGATTCATCCGATTTATTTTCTGAGGAGTTTGTATCCCGGGAGAAGGGAGTATCAGAGGATCTTTTATCCTCTATTTTTCATGTCTCTCGAGAGAACTTGATTCAAGAACAGTTAGCTGATGTTACTCTTAAACCTTTGTTCTCAATGGTTTGTATCGAGAGAGATATTGAGACCCAGCTACCCTCTTGTTACTTTCTGAAAGATGGGATGTTGCTTAGACGGTGGGTCAGTGAATCTGAACCCATTACTAAAGTTTATGTGCAGGTAGTAGTCCCTCTTAAATTCAGGCAGTCTGTGGTCAGGTTAGCTCATGATAGAATGGCTGGACATATGGGAGTGAGGAAAACATACGATCGGTTGCAACGCAGGTTTTTTTGGCCTGGTTTAAAAAGAGACGTAGCAAAGTATGTTAGAACTTGTCATGTGTGTCAACTCACTGGTAAGCCAAACCAAAAAAATCCCTGTGGCTCCTCTCCAATCTATTCCAGCGATCTCAAAACCATTTGAGTATTTACAAGTTGACTGCGTAGGTCCTCTACCAAGATCAAAGACCGGTCATTTGTATTTACTTACCGTTATGTGTCTGTCTACCCGGTATCCAGCTGCGTATCCTGTCAGGTCCATCACTACCAAATCTATTCTCAAAGCTTTAACTGCATTTATGTCAACATTTGGCATTCCTAGAGTTATCCAGTCTGACCAGGGCTCTAATTTTATGAGCCGTCAGTTTGCTAAAGCTTTGCGACAATTAAAAATCAGTCATAACATTTCCAGTGCCTATCACCCTCAGAGTCAAGGGGCCCTTGAAAGATTTCATCAGACCCTGAAGTCCTTGCTACGGTCATACTGTGTGGAGCTTGGGTCTGATTGGGAGGAGGGGCTGCCTTGGTTGCTTATGGGAGTTAGAGAGGTTACTCAGGAGAGCATTGGATTCAGTCCAAATGATTTGGTGTTTGGTCATGAAGTTCGTGGTCCAACTGCTGTTCTAGCTGACAACTGGATCCCTTCTGAACCCTCCAAAAATGTTTTGGATTTCGTGAGTGGTTTTCGATATCGGCTGCATGAGGCTCGAGCAATTGCTCAGAGAAAACTGGGGAAGTCACAGAGTAAGATGGAGAGGTTATTTAACAAACAAGCAGTGTCTCGTAAATTTCAGGTCGAAGACCAAGTATTAGCTTTGTTGCCACTTGCAAGTAACCCTTTTCAAGCCCGTTTTGCAGGTCCTTATCCAGTTCTTAAGTGCCTTTCTGGAAAGAATTATCTCTTGAAAACCCCCGAACGACGCAAGGGAGTGCAGGTTTGCCATATAAATCTTTTAAAGCCTTACTTTCCTCCTGCATCTTCGGTGGGTTTAGTAACTACTGTGCCAGATGGTTCTTCACATTTGACTGGGGAGGGGACTTCCTCTTCAAAGAGTTCCTTTTTGAGTTGTGATGGAGATGACGGTGTTCACTTTCCTTCTCGAGGAGTTATTGAAGGACGATTGAATAATTCTGAGATGTATCTACAGTTAGCCCATCATTTACCACATCTATCGCAGTCTGAGAAGAAAGACATTCTTCAGTTGGTCGAGTCGTTTCCCAACTTGTTCTCTGATGTGCCTAGTTGTACTACAGTGATCGAACATGACATTGATGTGGGTTCTGCTTTACCGATTAAGCAGCATGCGTACAGAGTAAACCCCATAAAACGGAAATTGTTGAAGAAGGAGGTTAGTTACTTATTAGATCACAACTTGGCTGAACCCAGCTTTAGTGCTTGGAGTTCCCCTTGTCTCCTTGTTAATAAGCCTGATGGATCCTACAGATTCTGTACAGACTATCGCAAGCTTAACTCCCTCACTAAGCCTGATTGCTACCCTTTACCCCGCATAGATGATTGTGTGGATCGAGTGGGGTCTGCAAAGTTTGTGAGCAAATTTGACCTGTTAAAAGGGTACTGGCAGGTTCCACTGACTGCTAGGGCAAGAGAACTGTCTGCATTCGTGACACCTGATGACTTCCTCCAATATCGTGTTATGCCGTTTGGGGTTCGAAATGCTCCAGCCACCTTCCAGCGCCTTGTAAACCGGGTGTTGTCTGGATTATCTGACTGTGAAGCTTATTTGGACGATGTGGTTCTGTACAGTTCATCTTGGTCGGATCACTTAGTCCAAATAAGAGAGTTATTTGTTCGTTTGACTGAGGCCTCTTTAACTTTAAATCTGGCAAAATGCGAATTTGGGAAAGCTACTGTCCCCTATTTAGGTAAAATAGTAGGAAATGGACATGTCCGTCCCATTGAAGCTAAGATTTAGTCCATCTGTGCTTTTCCAGTGCCTTCAAATCGCAAAGAGTTGCGTAGGTTTCTGGGAATGGCCGGATATTATCGTGGGTTTTGCCCAAACTTTGCATCCATCGTAACACCTTTGACCGATCTTATAAGTACAAAAGTATCTTTTCATTGGACCACTGTTTCTCAACAGGCTTTTGATGGAGCCAAAGCACTGTTGGCTAGTGCTCCTGTCCTTCTTGCACCAGACTTTTCTCGACCTTTTTGTTTAGCTGTGGATGCCAGCGACACTGGAGCGGGAGCTGTTCTGTTACAGAAAAGAACATCCAATCTGTTATTTCTCAAAAAAATTCAATGTCCACCAGCGAGTTTATTCTGTTGTGGAAAAGGAGGCGCTTGCTCTTGTTCTGGCTATCCAACACTTTGAGGTCTATCTGGGATCATCTGCTAGTCCGATTGTGGTTTATACCGACCATAATCCTTTGGTGTTTTTACACCGAATGAAAGATCGTAACCAGAGGATAATGCGGTGGAGTCTCTTCTTGCAACCATTTTCCCTTGACATTAAACACATCCGGGGCAGTGAAAATGTCATTGCCGATGCCCTATCCCGAACATAAAGGTTGTATATTTTGTTGTCTCCTTATTTTTTTTTTGTTTTGTTTTTTTCCCCTTTACTTGTCTCTTTCTATCCTGTTACCTAGGGCCCAGGAAGCAGGAATCCGGAACCAAGTGGAGTGGGATCATCGGTGGAAATTTTGATGTTTTTTTAGTATTCCTTAGAGGAATACTTTTGTGGGGGAGGTGTTACGCCTGCCTGTTTGCCCCCTGCTGGCTCTGCTACACAGTGCAGACGTTAGTTGGGCAACAGGTGTATTCAATCCCCAATCAGTATTAGTATAAAGATCAGTGCACCTCCAAGTGAACTCTCTCTCTCATTTCTCCCATTCTTTTATTTAATACATATTTTGCTCATATATATATCATTTTCTTATTGTTATTGTTAGTGTCAGATATTGTTTGTTTATTTAATGACCACACGCGCGTGTTGTTTTTCCCCTAGACGTCAGTTTATTTTGTTTGTTTAATTGTTTGACAATAAATTTGGTTTATTGTTAAAGCATTTGTTGTTGGCCTCTTTTATGTTGCGGTTTGGGAGCCAGCCGTAACAATCAGATGTTGATGTTTTATTGGTTAAAGTGATGCAACCATAATGGAGATCAGTGTTTGCTTTAGTGGGGCTCTTGACCCTTGACTGTCATGTTAGATCTCTTTATGTAGCATTGCATGAGGAGCTGTAAAGCAGACAGAAGAAATCAATCTGTATGTGATAGGTGGTCAGATCACAATCCAATTAACATTAGCTCTATTTAAGTTTAGCATAATCAACCCAGTAAAACTACACTATGGGAAAAAAAATAAAGTAAGTGAATTTTAAATCTACTAAGTGCATACAAAATTTGAAAACTCTACTCTGTAGACACACACAGACATCAAGAACCAGCATATGACTCTCAACAGTGGTGACAATCAACAAAATGTTGCATGCTGGGTAAAACCTTAGTAAAAACTCCTGTCATGCACTGCAGTATGAAAAATTGTCACCACTGTTGAGGATCGTGTGATAAGTGTGTTTGTCTAAAAACCTGAACTGATTGTCTCCTTTTGTGTCTTTCAACATTGAGATGTTTTTTTTTTTTTTTTTACTTCAGTTCGGTAATAGCTGAGTGTCAGTCTACTATCCAAAGATAAACACAATTTCATGATGTTCAGTCATCATGAGTTACTGCATAAGATCATCTGTTACTGCAAGGTTTGACTCAGCAATGCATACATGTTTGCTGCGAAAACAATATTGCAATTGTTTTGAATCAAATTGGTTTGAATTAATAAAAGGGTAAAGACACTACTTAAAGCAAACCTTGACCACAATCATGGTGGCATAGTGTTTTTTTTTTTTTTTTTTTTTTCTTTTACTTTTTTTTCAGTTGAAGTGCTGTGGCTAAATTCAGTTGTAGTTCTTGTGCTTCTCTTTACTTCAGTGATGTTGATTGTTAACAGCAGATGTTCATCACTAATGAACAATCATCATTTAATTAGTCACTTAATTATCTCTTTAGCTTTAACCCTTTGAGAACTTGAATATGACTTGAAGACTTGATTGTGAGTTGAAAGTCCCACCTCTGATAGACAGAGCCGTAGATCGCTGACAAGCCACGCCATATCCCGTTCATATCGAAGGCGATTCATCTGCGATAATGAACGCGATATGGCGTGGCTTGTCAGCGATCTACGGCTCTATCTATTAAATGCCACTCCAATTATAAGCAGGTGATGGAGATTTTAGCGGTGATCACGGAAGCAGCTTTACTGATTAGATGCGCATGATCATATCGTTAGATATATGGCCCAGCCCTAATATATGACATGATATAAAACCTAAATTTGGCAACATCCCTACTGTGTCTGATGTGAGATCCAAAAAAGACAAATGCAATGCAATGTCTGCACACTGATGTAACTGCACCAAAAAAAAAAAAAAAAAAACTTTATTAATCCATGTACAACATTTAGTTCATCAGCACTTGAGGAAGATGCTTGATGAAGACCTGATGGTTGAAACATCGTGCATGTTTTAATAAAGTTTTTAAGTTGCATCAGTGTGCGGACATTTCATTTGTTTTGTTTTTTGCTTCTTTGCCTCATTTTTGTACACACTTTTTGTATCTTTGATTCGGATGTGAGAGCTCACATGGGATTAGCTCAGATATTTCTTCACAAGTATTTTATTTTTAGTCTGTGTATGTTCAGGAAATCCCAGTTGACTTTTAACATCCATTTTGTATGTTCTCGCAGCTCATTCTCCTCAATGCATTACAAATCACTGGTCGATACATATAAAACTTGAGAAGTAAAATCTGCAGAGTGACAATACACATTTCATTTCATTATAAATATTAGCAGCAAACATGTTTTGGTGTATTTTTACAATATTGTACAGACTCAAACCCCAGAAGGCCTGGTTTTAGTTCTGGAAAGAAATGTGGTTTCATCTGTTGGGTAGACAGTTTGTGCTTGAGAATGTGGCTATTACTGGACGTTTGTCAGTGTGTGCATGTTTTGAGGTGTGAATAGTGTGAGTGTGTGTTTCTGTGAATCTCTTGAGGCTGAAGAACTTCTGCAGTTTCACTTCCTCTTTTTGAGAAACAAAGTCTTACTGCAAACTAAAATAAAGAATGCCACATATTTGACAAAAACTTACTCGCTGTGAGATCTTACTGTGTGAATGTGAAATAGTAAAAATACATCATATACTATTTGTATCTGAAATATAAGATTGATATTTAGTGGCATATGCATTGCTCCATATATTCATGACCTTATAAATACTAATGCAGTGATCTTGCAGATAAGAAGTGTTAGTTTCATCAGAAGTTATTTCCAGCATCAGCAACAATTCTTTATTTCTGAGAAGTTTCCACTGATCTTGTGATCACACATATGTCCACATATCGCTTTTGTGAAGAACTTCATGTTGCTCTGTCAATTTCAAGGACAAAAACGTGAAGCATTTAAAAAATAAAAACATAGCAATGCATGATTTAATGCTTGTTGTTACAGACTAATTTGTAAGTTGTACTTACACAATAATAATTTACTGCAATTGATGTAATGCATAAGTGATCTATTTTGGAAGTTATAATATTTTTAATCAATAGTTTTTTAAACAGGGACTTTTCCAGTAACTTTTTTTTTTTTTAACAATCACTAGATTTAAAGGAAAGAGATGGTTTCTGACTGCAAAATGGTATAATTATAGTATCTGATCACAGAGGTTAACAAGGTCATGCTAACCAGCTGAACCCTGAGCCCCTGGAACTAAAGGGCCAAAATACCATTGGTTTACACTGTTATACTAGCGCTCCCTTGTGTTCACAACAATCAGAATCAGAATCAGAATCAGAATGAGCTTTATTGCCAGGTATGTTTACACATACGAGGAATTTGTTTTCGTGACAGAAGCTCCGCAGTACAACAGAATGACAGCGACAGAACATAAAACACATAATAAAAGAATAAAAAATACAAATAAGTAGATAGTGAATGACAATATACAAATTGACAATTGTAGGCAGGTATATTACAAAATGCAGTTATGTATGTACATGTATATATTATGTGCAAAATTTAAGTGTATACTAAGTATGTGTGTTAGATAAATAAACAAGAAGATTTCTCTAGAATAACTCTGCAGTTAACAAATAAGCCCCTTTCACACTGCACGTCAGACCTGCAATATTTCCGGAACATTGCCGGGTCGCCTTCTGTGTGAAAGCAACCACGTCCCGGAATTGATTACCGAATTGAACCCGGGTCGGGGACCTAGTAACATCAATTACGAGCGCTGTGTGAACAAAAGCCAGATCTAATTCCGTGTCGAAGTGATGACGCGCGTTATCGCGCGACACTTTTACCGGCTGTTTTGAAGGAAGATCAACATTCGTGACGAAAACATATACACTGAAAAAAGTAATAAGTAAATTTACTTAATTTATATTTGGCAAGTTTTTGCACAAGCATTTTTCAAGTAAATTTAACACATTTGGAAATTAAGTAAATGTACTTAACTAAGTTAAGTAAAAAAAGAAAATAATAATAATAAGTACATTTTATTGAGTAAAATGTAATTAAATAATACTCAATTAAAGGATTTAGCAGACACTTTTATCCAAAGCAACTTACAGTGCATTCAGGCTAATAATTTTCACCTCTCATGTGTTCCCAGGGAATCAAACCCCCAATCTTACGCTTTCTAATGCAATGTTCTACCACTGAGCTACAGGAACACTTCAAGATCTGGTGAAAAATAAGTGAACATTTCACTTTCTTACTTTTTTATTTTGGAAAAGTTTTTACACTAATAAAAAACCCGAAACAGATATTCTAGATATTTCTAAATATAAAATAATTTTTTTTCAAAACAGTTTTATCAAATGAGGGTAAATAAGGGTAAATAAGAAAATTTTTAAATAAGGGTAAATAAGAAAAGAGAAACACAAGAGCTACTACAACTGACTAGTCAGTTGTAGTAGTTCTTGTGTTTCTCTTTTCTTCAGTGATTCTGTTTGTTAACAGCAGCTGTTCATCACTAATTCTCAATCAGCACTTAGTTAATCAATTAATTACTTAAATGCAAAGTTTTAAAACTTACATGGTTTAAATCAAGGCAATCTATTTACTCAAACGGTTTGAGTAAAGTTTACTTATCGGGTTTTACAGTACTATTTCTTTTGTCTGTTTTCTTAATTGCAGAATATTTATCATGTGAATCCAGTCCTTCGTGCTGTCTTTGCTGTAAACTGGTTTAAAGGGACAGAAGTGAGAGACTTATTTACCCTCATTTCATAAAACTGTTTTGAAAAATATATATTTTACATTTCGAAATTTCTAGAATATCTGTTTCGGGTTTTTTGTTAGTATAAAAACTTTTCCAAAATAAAAAAGTAAGTAAGTGAAATTTTCACTTATGTTTCACCAGATCTTGAAGTGTTCCTGTAGCTCAGTGGTAGAACATTGCATTAGCAAGTGCAAGGTTGGGGGTTCGATTCCCCGGGAACACATGATAGGTGAAAATTGTTAGCCTAAATGCACTGTAAGCTGCTTTGGATAAAAGTGTCTGCTAAATCCATTAATTGAATATTATTTAATTAAATTTTACTCAATAAAATGTACTTATTATTATTATTATTTTTTTTTTTACTTAACTTAGTTAAGTAGATTTACTTAATTTCCAAATGTGTTAAATTTACTTGAAAAATGCTTGTGCAAAAACTTGCCAAATAAAAATTAAGTAAATTTACTTATTACTTTTTTCAGTGTACTTGTGCTCACAGTCGTTTATGTCGTGATCGGTCAGTGCTGAATCCTCTAATATTGTTATCTGGAGTCAAAAGCGCTTCATACAATCTTCTCCGCTCCATGTGTCTCTTCAGCTGAAGATGGAGAGCACTAAAAGTGCTCCAGAAAACATGGATTCTTTTTTTTTTTTTTTTTTTTACAACAGTAGCTGAAACATGAAAGCATCAAAGAAAATCTAATAATGGTAATACATGAATGAATGAATGTGAGGGATTTACCATAATTTTGGGGTGAATTATCCCTGTTTCTGCTCTAGATGAGGACGTTTTGATTCTTTTTAGAAAATTCAAATTAGATTCAAGTGGAAACCCCCATATATTTACTCCATCAGATGGCCTTCTGCCATCGATATCTAGATGTTAAAATATTAATAGCCTGATAATACTACTGATCTGACCTTTTAATATTCATATCCAGTTGGGCTCAACTGGTCAAATTTAAGTAAAAAAAAAAAAAAAAAAAAACTACACATTTTCTTGGATTTATTTTCTTTTTTATTTTGTAAACAAAAGTACTGCTGCTGCCCAGATGGAAATTTGTAACTATACAAAAAGTATACAAATCTGAACCTCTGCTGGGCAGAAAATCGAATCTAGAGATCGGGCGTTTAATTTTTTTTTTTGGCAAGTTGCATGTATAAGGACATCATTAATTGTACATTGTAAAAAAATTAAAGAATCGCACCATTGTTTTTAAGTAAGGGATAGTGTACATTCATCGTTTATTAAATTAAGGGTTTTGTAACACCCTCTGAATTAGATCAGAATGAATCTACTGAAACCTATTTCCCATTGCTGTAACAAATCTCCTGGATGCAGTTTATAATCTTGGCTTTTACAGTAAGTCTCTTTTGGGTTAGTTTAATGCTTGTGAGATCGGTTTGTCTTCAGTTGTTTATGTACGTTTTGGTGTTTCAGCACATTGATCAGGTTGAATGTTTCTGTAGTGACTCTTCAGCTTTTTTTATATATATTTCTTTATAGTGATGCTCTGTATCTCTGCAGTCTGTACTCGCGAGAGATCAACAGATTGAGAAGTACAAATCTGTGGAGCAATTTATTTTTAAACAATTAAACCTTTAAGACAGACCACCTGGGAGCTTAAAGGTTATTATTCAATGGTGTGTGCTTCTGAAGCCATCATTAACTAAACCTATGTAACTGACAGATTCCACAAGAACTACAATACCCAGAATCCTTCAGCCTGTGAATGTGTGTGTGCTAATGTTTTTGTGACATATCTGGACACAACTCTGTATAATGACATGGGTATGACACATGTATTACAAAGAGAGGGTGACTTATGAGGACATAACCCATGTCCCCATTTTTCAAAACGCTTATAAATCATACAGAATTACTTTTTTTGAGAAAGTAAAAATGCACAAAGTTTCCTGTGAGGGTTAGGGTTGGTGTAGGGCGATAGAATATACAGTTTGTACAGTATAAAAACCATTACACCTATGGGATGTCCCCACTTTTCACAAAAACAAACGTGTGTGTGTGTGCTTGCTGCTTCAACAAAACCATACATGTGTGAGGTTTTTTTTTTCTTACTTCTATTTTCCATTCCTAATCTTTTATAATCATTTTATATTTTAATCATTCCATGTATTCCTTCATTTTAATCTTTAATCATTCGATTTATTCATTGATTTTGTTCATTAATCAATCAGTCGTTTAAAGATTATTATACATTTAACTCTTTGTGAATTATTATTTGTGTCACTGTTGCTTTCCTTTGTATTGCCTTTTAATGGGTGTGGTGTAAGGTGTACATTATTTACATGGTTTGTGGAAATTTAAAATAAACTGGGATAAAAGGAGTAAATGGTCATTATTTGTGTGTGTGTGTGTGTGTGTGTTATATAATGGTAAAAGAGGCAGAAACTGATCGTATAGGGAAAGCTCTGGCTTCGTGTGGATGTAGTTAGATTGGAGCTGCAGGACAGGAGATGGGTTTGGAGACCCCTGCACTAGAGCACGTTATGAATATTTGTCATTTTTGCACCTTCCAACATACCGTCTCCAGTCTGTCGACCATCTCCCCTGTTTTTCATCACAAAAATCATCACCACACTGTTGGAGAAAAAGGTACCACGTAAAACCGCTGTCTCTACAGTGACCTTGAAAAGAAGTACATTGTGCATATATAACTACATTTTAACAGAGACCATCTGATCCTTCTAGTTTGAAGTTAATGTCAGTATAGATTGTATGCTGCTTTAAAAAAAGAAAAATGAATATCCCGAATTTCTGAAGCTGTAATTATGAATTTTCAAGGGCATAGGTTTGATTATCTGTGACATTTCTAACTTTTGCGACCCCAATAGAAGGGGTGATATTCATCAGGGTGAGTCAAATTATTGCTACATGTTTGTATGATTGTACAAATATATGACATATGCACTCAACATCCATGACACAGGTGTAAGATGTTAGGAGGGGTTAAGTTTACAGTGCTGTTAAGACTGTTAGTGGATGTTTTATTTTTAGAAATCCACCAGATGGCGCCATTTGAGTGAAGATTCGAGTCATGCCACTGATTATGTATCTGTCATATTTGTGTTATCTTCCAAGAGAACGTGAAAAAAGCAGTATTTTCAGATATGATATTTACACTAAGTGCAAAGGATGATCCTATTTAGGATGAGTGAATCATGGTAGTTTTCATTTTTGGGTGAACTATAGCTTTAAGATGTCTGGAGGCCTCATAAGTGACAAGGCCTTCCATGAATCAGATCTGTAGCATGAATGAAAATATAGTAGAAGGTAAAGTGTTCAAATATGTGCAGATATGGGTATATAAACAAACCTTGGAGAAACTAAAATCATGTTCTACTGAGATACTCTATTATGGCAACACCTCCAAGATGGAGTAATTTATATTTTCACTATAAATCTGTACATTATCAACCATGGGATATCTGCTTGATACTATAAATAACAGTAAATCACATGCTGGGATTTCTCTTAATATTTCTAGCAGGCGTAATTGACAAACACAGGATATGCGTTATGAAAGCAGGATGTGAGAGGTGTGAAAACACATTTGATGAAGCTTCATAGAAATACCTTCGCTTCTCTTGCTTCGGCCATTATCATTGTTTATCTGCAGGATCTCAATCTGATTATATCAGGTTATAGACATACAGTTAGGTTTCACAGATATAAAGTACAGTAGATGGTATTTTCTTATTTCTCAACCACACAGTACGATCTCACAGTTTGGTTTAAGATTGTTTATCAAACAGCAAGATTTGATTCAGTGATTTATTCCACAGTAAAACTGTACTGTATAAAAAAGGAAATCAAAACATTGAGATTTATATTAGCAGAACGTAAAAAGAAGACAAAAGCAAACACACATGAACAACAAACGTCCAGTAATAGACAAATTCTCGTACACAAGCAGAGGTGGAGAGTCCAGGGGTCAGAAAGTAAAAGTCCTGCCACATTTTTGCTCCACCCATGAACTCAGCAGCTGATTTCACCAGAGGAGGAAACAAGTCATTCCTTCCAAGTCACAAACTAGTCTCAACTCAAATCCCAAGTCCTCAAAGAGTTAAAGTCAATGAGATAATTAAGAGACTAATTAAATGATGATTGTGCATTGGTGATGAACACCTGCTGTTATTGGGCGTTACAGAGGATCAGATGCTGATGTTTTATTGGTTAAAATTATGCCACCATCATGGAGATCAGTGTTTGCTTCAGTTGGGCTCTTGACCTTTGGTTTCTTATGTTAGATATTTCTCTGTAAAAGTACATGTGCTGTTATAAAACAGTGTGATCAGTGCTGTGCAGAAAACCGTTACTAGCCGGTTTTACATGATGAAGTAATTATTAGGCATCAGGCTGTTTATTTCCAAAACAATTTTATGTATTTATTATTAACAAATGTTCAGTTTTTAAATAACCTACCTTGTGGAACCGTTGGTTTAATCACTATAATGAATACATTTCCTAATGTATGTAATACATATAAATTTTTCGAAATCTTTTCCTAATAAGACGCACAGACATCATGACCCAGCATATTAATCTCAACAATGGTGACAATCAACAAAACGCTTCAAGCTGAAGTGCATGCTGGGTAACACCATAGTAAAAACTCTGATTATGCACTGTAGCATGAATAATTATTGTAACCACTGTTGAGGATCATATGATAAGTGCTCATGTCTAAAATCCCGAGCCTGTACAATTTTTTGCCCCAATATTTAAGCATTACAATAATATTTGTTTAATAGGAATTTTTTTGTAGTTCAGTAATTGCTGAACATAATTTAACAAACCAAAGAGAGACACCTTCATGAAGTTAATTAAAATGTTTTAGATGAAAAAAGGGCAATTAAATTTTCTACTTCAAGCTTTTAATTCAGCAATGTGTTAATGTTTACTACGTAACACAACCGCAAGTGTTTAAAAGCAAATTACTCTGAATTATTAAAAGGGTCAAGAGCCCAACTAAAGCAAACACTGATCTCCATGATGGTGGCATAATTTTAACCAATAAAACATCAGCATCTGATCCTCTGTAACGCACAATAACAGCAGGTGTTCATCACCAATGCACAATCATCATTTAATTAGTCTCTTAATTATCTCATTGACTTTAACTCTTTGAGGACTTGGGATTTGAGTTGAGACTAGTTTGTGACTTGGAAGGAATGACTTGTTTCCTCCTCTGGTGAAATCAGCTGCTGAGTTCATGGGTGGAGCAAAAATGTGGCAGGACTTTTACTTTCTGACCCCTGGACTCTCCACCTCTGTACACAAGCTGTTTGTCCAGCAGATCTATGTCACAAGACCACAGCAGGTTTCGGTTTGACTCACAAATGGAGCTGCACGAGTGTTAAATGCATTCAGTGAATTACTTTCAGTTCACTGCGAGTGACCTCAGTACTTTGATGTTTACAATATAAGTGGACTTAAAAGGGGGCTGATAAATAGGCATTAACATTTAACCCCAGAAGCGCCCACAAATAACCTGAGTTGTCTGTGTCCTTTTAAGCTTGTATGAAATCAGTTGTGGTGTTTGTGTATAGAGAGTTCATGAGCCCAAGACTGCTTGGATGTACTAGGTGTCAAACTCACACCTTCATACATCTCATCCTCCTCTTTAAGTTTCTGAAAGACAACACAAACACTCTCACAAGATGCACAGATAAAATCAATGAATACAATTAAAGGGATAGTTCACCCCCAAAAATAATAAACTCTGTGATCATTTACTTACACTCAGGTAGTTCTGAACCTGTTTGAGTTCAGTTCTTTTGTTGAATGTCAAATAGAAGAGTATTGGTAACAGTTATACTGTTATACTGGTTGATGGTAGCCATTAACCTCCACATGATTATTATTATTTTTTCTATACTATGGATGTGAATGGCTACCGGCAACTATTAGGTAACCCACATTTTGTTTGACAGACGCATGAACATCACAGGTTTAAAAATGACTTGAGAGTGAGTAAATGATGACAGAATTTTCATTTCTGGGTGTAATGTTATTCATTTAATTTTAGTAAAGTAAAATTTTCATAATACTCCTCACTTTTGTGACCATGAATCATTTTGGAAAACCATTTTTCAGTGTTTCTAGACCAATATATCATGTGTTTAACATAATAAACGTTGGGGTCCCTGTCACTCTGTCCAGGTTTGTTTTGTTATAATAACTGGTTGGCTGTAGATTCTCCCTCGTTGCATTGATTATGTATTGGTTCATATATTACTGTGAATATCACCTTGCTGTCTGGTACGAGAGCATGGTTAGTTGGTATGAGGTCTTGACTTCTCTGCTGTTCTTCTTTCCTGGGTCTGATGTCATAAACCAGCACAGCGACAGTAGCCACGCCCACCAGAGTGGAAACGACCAATCGGATCACAGCTTCAGTAGAACCACAGCAGTGGACAGATTCTGAAGGAAGGTAAGAACAACAAAGAGATAAAATTTTGTATTACAGTAAACACTATCCTGATCTCTGTAGCAAATATAATCAGGGGTGTGTATGAAGACAATGCAACTGCTTATGATGTTTTAGTCAGGGAAATAAAAAATCTGCTCATTCGATCATTATTATCACTTCTGATATACCTGAACATGGTTGACAGAGCTGAGTGTTGTTGAGAAGTGTGGTCTGGTTTGTGAATGAATAAGCCACAACACAGCTGTAGAAATCATCCAGACACTCCACCTCCAGAGGTAGAGAGAGACTGATGCTGAGATCAGACACACTGATGCTGGACAATAAACTGTTTCCTTTGTACCAGGAGAGAGTCACATGACCCACATTCACCACTGAACACACCAGTGAACAATTCTGCTGCGATGAAGATGATGATGATGAGGGATTTTGTGAAGAGTTACTGCTGATGACAGGAACAGGCAGACGAGCTGAAAACATGAGACATAAATACTTTTCAATATCAGCACATTCTAATGTGTTTGATCTTTGTAATAACATCTTGTTGTTGTTTTTTTGCAGGGATTTGTGCATTAAAGTGTTCTAAACAACACGTAAAAACGAGTGCAGCACAAATCAACTTAGGGGAGGGTTCACGTGTGATTCATGAAATGTTTGTATTCCGCCAATCACATCATACAAATGATCATACCTTTATTAAATATGACAGCTAACAAAAATTTTGATTTGAATATTACGCACCTAAAAATTCATGGTCTAGAAACCTTGCCCCTTGAGTTTACGACATAACAGCCAAAGAGAGGAAATGCTCTCATGAAAGAGAAAGTGAGTGTACTCCGAAATCACCAGTTGACCTTGTATAATTGCAAACCGTTATATTAGTACAGTAGTTGTTTACTCACCATAGACAGTAACACTGAATCTGTATATGATGCTCGCTCTGATCTGATAAAGTCCAGCGTCTGTGATCGTGGTGTCTGTGATGGTTAGAGATCCAGTCGTCTTGTCCAGTGTCAGTCTGTCAGTAATTGTGGAGAAGCTTCCAGTCCCTCGGTTGATGGCAGCTATGAGAGTGTTTTCAGATCCAAACCTCCACTGGATCACATCATCTGTCTGTAGTTCAGCATCAGGGTGTAGAGTGACCGAATCTCCCTCCATCACTGACACTGACTTCACTGGGGCTGTATCAGCAAACACACCTGGAGAACAGATGCATTTCCAGTTATTACTGACTTCTGAGTAAGGTGTTTTTTTTCACACATGCATGTTTTAAAATGAGACCACTTTAAAAAACACAAGAATGATTTTTGTTTCCGAAAACAAAAACATGTAACGATATTATATTTATCTATACAGCTTGATAAGTCTTTGATGTACATTTGACATCATGTTCTACACTAGGCACCAAACGCACTGAATATTTCATTAATGTAAGATCACAATATGCCAGAATTAAAACCGCTACATTTGTATCACTTACCAGCCAAATGGCACAAGCAAAAACAGCACAAGACAAACGAGTGAAACATCGCCCAAACTATTCTCACTCAGGATGTTTGCAGAGAAATGAGTCGTGGTTTAAAGGAAAGTGCTTTTACACTAACACACGAGTAATGACAACTTCAGACTAAACCTGGTGTGGGTTTGAGAGAGAGAGAGCGAGAGAGAGAGATGGGGAGGTTGGGTTTCTCATAAAGTGTGTGTGGATGATATAGAAATACATTTTTGGACTGGAGTGCATAATATTAGGTCTAGTAACACATGCTGCTGTTTATAATGTCTCAAACTCTAAACTAATATACAGTAACTTTTGCATTTATGTTATCAAACATATTTAACAGTAACACTGGTTACATTTCTGTCATGTGACTTCTAATCGTCTCTCTACATTGTACCCTTAATTCACTTATTTCCACCATCTAATACATAATTTACATAAATATAGGCCTACTGCAGTTTCATAAGTTCCTACTCCAGGTAGTCTGTTATCGTTATGTTTTAAAATGGACTCATATGATGGCTTAGTAAATTTACAAGCATACACAAGTCGCATAAAATTAGTACAGGTCAAACCACATTTGATGCAAATTTTATAGCATGCTCATTTTCAAATATGTAATGTATATATGAAACTACACTTGGTGTTATAATAGTATATTAGAGAAGGGGAGTGACAGTAGATTTGTCATCTTTCTCTTTTTTTAATGTCGTAATCTTGCTCTCTGATGTAATCAATTTTTTTTATTATATTATATTATATTATATTATATTATATTATATTATATTATATTATATTATTTTATATTATAATACCAAAACAACCCGTATTATTTGTTACCACCTCCATCACATATCTGCATCTCACTCTATTCTATTCATGCAATTGATTTATTTTCGATATATTTTCAATTCTTTCAAATTCTGTTAAGCTCATGCTACATGAGCGCCCACTAGTGACTAGTGTTTGTTGGCAATTTATGACAGTTGTTGATATCCGGTCTTCAGAGAATCTGGCTGAATCTGGTTTGGTGAAAATTTGGGATGGAAAAATTAGTGGGCTTACTAAAATACTATGAAAGTAGTGGGAGTAGATTTTTTTTATGAAGGTTACTCGTTTTCAAAAATTGTGTTGTGCTATGTGTTTTTTTGTCTATTACATGCCCGTAAAGAATGTCAATAATAACTGACGTTTGATTTAAATGTCGGCTGAGTTCATCTTGAGCCAATGATTCGTCTGTCATAAAACTTCTGTCCAGCCCTTATTAGAGGTTGTGCTTGTATGTAGGTGGGTGCAAAGAAGGTGTCCACTTTTTTTTCTTTATTTTATATTCGTGAGAGTAGAGAAGATAATTTATTCTTTCAGTATCAGACACTGGCTTATCAAATAAATTAATCAGCAGTCGTGATGGACTTTATCCATCGATCTTCTGTTTTGTTTTCCGTGATTTCCTGGTAGTCGTCGTAAGAGACTTCAACAGATCACAACAGAGCGGATTATTACAATAAATCTCTCCACAGATCATCCTCGTAAACTCCGATTTCATGGACGTCTTTAACAATATGAAGAGCATGTTACTGCTCTTTGTACTCCAATTTTTCATTGCCGGTAAAGTTTATGTTTGTTATGTTTTATTTGTTTCGGTTTCATTTTGAGTGCGTAACGTTTGTTTTCACAAATGTCATTTTAATTTCTTTATTCCCAGTTTACAAAATAAATGAACGATGATAACTTATATTATGTAGTGCAGCAAACAACATGGTTTGTTATCGTTTTAATTATTATTATTATTATTTTTGTTGTAATAATTGGAGACTGGGGATGGTTGTAACACATTAGCGTCAACGTTTTTTATTATATATATATATATATATATATATATATATATATATATATATATATATATATATATATATATATATATATATAACAAAGATATTGTTGTTTCGTTACTAATCCAAACCAATGTCACAAAACATCTTACCACGAAGAGTTCTCCTGAATAGCAGTTAAAGATTTTAGCTACGAGTTTCCTTCTAAAACCTATTCACAAAGCTGCTGAGACAAACTTTTAGTAAGGAATAGAGAGCAGTCTTAATCTAAGCTAAGGGTGGGGTTTGCCATAAAAACATGTAAGCAGTGTCCTGTGGCCTGTTCTTCGTACTTCGCTAACTCGGTTAGCTGGATTTGATTGTTGACGATTTGGCGTGATCTTGGATCATTTGGTTCTTCGAAGCTCATCCGCAGCTTATTTCATGTAATAAGGATTAGATCGCTTCTTTTAAACCAGAACTGATACTCAGCATATGTCTGCTACCACCGCTACTTTATTACAAGAGTATCGTACTGATCCAGGGAAAATAATTTAAAATAACAATCATTAAAAAAAATATTTAAAAATAATATAAAAATGCTGTGTAGTCCATAACAGCCTATATAGACACAGCCAGTTTTACTCACTGAAATATTTATTTGTCATAAAAGTATTACTTCATAATTGTATTAGAGTCTTACACACATGCTATACAGATAATAGAGTCGTGCATTATTTTGAGTGATGACTGCTATTATAAGAGTGGCTTGATGGAGCGCAGGAGATGCAGATAACATGATATTGACCCTTAAGAAACTTTCATTAATGCTGTCACGTAACAAATCTGTCCAAATATAAAATGAAATGAATAGATAATTTCTACATTGAAATAAAAATATAAAGACTGCACAACTATTATAAATTGCGAGTCTAAATAATTGGAAGTCATGGCCTAGTGGTTAGAGAATCAGACTCACATTCGAAGGGTTGTGAGTTCAAGTCTTGGGCTGGCAGGAATTGTGGGTGGGGGGAGTGCATGTACAGTTCTCTCTCCACCTTCAATACCATGACTGAGGTGCCCTTGAGCAAGGCATCGAACCCCCAACTGCGCCGCAGCAAAAATGGCTGTGTGTGCGTGCGTGCACTTTGGATGGGTTAAATGCAGAGCACAAATTCTGAGTATGGTTCACCATACCAGGCTGAATGTCATGTCACTTTCAATTGGGAATCATGAAAAAAAAATTCTAATAAAAACAATTATCTGTGTCATATATCTATTATAACATTTATGTAGTTTTGTTTGCTTGGCTGTTTCCTTATAAAAGTCCAGAAATTTGTCAAGTTTTTCGTCGGGTGTCATTTTAAATTATATGACGTCATTACATTGCCGTCTTGCCACCAGCCAATCGCTGCACTGCTGATCATGGTTTCGAGTATCGATACATATCCCCTTTTAAACCAACACATGAACGCGCAATTATCTCCGATAACTCAATCCAGCGATACTAATCATACACAACAGGTGTGTTCGAAGAACCCAATTAACCGGATCATGATTAGCACAATGATATCATCTTGGATGTGTCATTTGATCTCAGATGTAATAAGCGATGTACGAAGAACAGGCCCCTGGGCTGCGTTCAGCCCCGACAAAACGTTGCACAACGTTTTTAAAACAGAAACGGTGATGCATTGAACACACTGTTCTGATGACGCAAGAGTTGCAACTATGGCAGCTGAGAAGGCCATTCTTTGTGTTCTTTGTGAAGAATTTTCGGAGCCCTCTATTTAGCCTCACATACTGACTTTATTTGTAGTTCATACGGTTTTATTACCCTGTATTTTCTTTCTCATTTTTAGGAAAAGCACTTAATTACCATTGTTTATTTCTATACCAAATGTCATACACTTGCAATGAAGGGTGAAGTCATGGCCTAGCAGTTGGAGAGTTTGACTCCTAACCCTAAGGTTGTGGGTTCGAGTCTCAGGCCAGCGGTACCACGACTGAGGTGCCCTTGAGCAAGGCACTGAACCCCCAACTTCTCCCCAGGTGCTGCAGCATAAATGATGAGCACTGCTCCGGGTGTGTGTTCACTGCTGTGTGTGTGCACTTTGGATGGGTTAAATGCAGAGCACCAATTCTGAGTATGGATCACCATACTTGGCTGAATGTCACATCACTATCTCAAATTAGAAAAAAAAAGAGAGAGACAGGTCATTGTGTGGAGCTCAGCTTTGAAGTGCTTCAGTGATTATACGATCAAAGCAAGCATTAAAGGGCTTCAGTTCATCTGTGAGGGAGCTGTTACTGGTTGGTGGTCAATGTTTTTAAATTAGTCTTCAATCCTCAATTTGTAGTCAATAAACATGATCACATTTTGGAACCAAACTTTAAAAAGTTATCTGTAGAATGACAGTTTATAATCGTTTCTGTTTAATTGTTTGTCCATTCAGCTGTCCCTTTTTTTTTTTGCAGGTGTGTTTGATGAGTCCGTGTCAGTGAAGGAGGGAGAATCTGTCACTCTACACAGCGGTCTTACTGGAATAGAGACAGATGATGTGATACAGTGGAGGTTTGGCCCCCAAGGCACCCTCACAGCTCAAATCAACAGAGCAGCCAATAAGAGCATTACATTTGATGATGTTCTTGAAGGGAGATTCAGAGGAAGATTGAAACTGGACAATCAAACTGGAGCTCTTACCATTAGAAACATCAGAACTGAACACTCTGGACTTTATGAAGTAACCAGCAGCAAACATAGTTTAAACAAGATATTCAATGTCAGTGGTGAGTATTATTTTAAACATTGTAATTAGCTTCTACTTTAGTGTTCATGTTCCTAGAAATGGCCATGAATAGCAGCATATCTGTAATGATTATTTAGTCGTAGAACTGTTTCTTTTTGACCTCACACAGGTGTTGCAGTAACTATTATTGTTTGTTCTCCAGTTGTGCCTGTAGATGACGTGAAGTCGGTGTCAGTGCTGGTGGGAGATTCAGTCACTCTACACACAGATCTTACTGAAATACAGAGAGATGATGAGATACAGTGGAGGTTTGGACATCAAAACTCTCCTATAGCTGAAATCGATAGAAAGGCTAGAAAAGTCTCTACATATGATGGACCTGATGGGAGATTTAGACACAATCTACAGCTAGACTATTTGACTGGATCTCTGACCATCAAGAACATAGGGATCAGACACTCTGGACTGTATGAAGTGGACATCAGTACCAGCAGCAGCAAACACACCATACACAAGTCATTCATTGTCATGGTCAGCGGTGAGTAGCTTGTGTATTTCATGTTTTTGAAACTAACAGTAATAGCAAAGTCACCTGCCATAGTATTTTATTCCCTATTGTAACCTATATCTTGCTTCTCAAACAAGAAAAACCGTACAGATTGATCTTTTTTCTACAAAATGTGCTTTGTTTGTGCTTGGATGTGCATCGGGAACGTAACACCGATCTTACTAATATATCATGAGTTAAAATAAAGCCACTAGGTATGGTTTTCTGATCTGGATTCTCAACTTCATACATGGAGATATGGTTTTTAATTTAAATGTAATAACTTTATGTATATTCAATTATTGAGTATTGAACAATCCCACACAGCAAGGTTGTGTCGGCCCAGATCTGGCCCACATCTGGCACCCGTGGAAAGATGATCTGGCCCACATGCAGCGTGGAATGATGGCACTTGGGCGGATCGCTCCTGTTTGCCAGATTTGAGCCACAAGCAGACCATAGCAATGAAACATGTCAGCCAAGAGTAAAGAAATGAACCACATATCTTTCCATCAGTGATTCTGCTTGTTAACAGGCTTATTAAGGATGAAATTACTTCATATTTATAAACACAGATTTTGTGGCTCAGATAAGGTCCAGTTCTGGTTAATTTCTTTACTCTTGGCTGACATGTTTCATTGCTATGGTCTGCTTGTGGCTCAAATCTGGCAAACAGGAGCGATCCGCCCAAGTGCCATCATTCCACGCTGCATGTGGGCCAGATCATCTTTCCACGGGTGCCATATGTGGGCCGGATCTGGGCCGACACAATGTTGCTATGTGGGATTGTTTTTTGCCTACTGAGGTCACAAATGTAAAAGAGTCTGCATGGATTTTAGTTTATTTTCAAGTAATCTTAATTAAGTTTGTGTCAAATGAAGTTCACGTGTTTGTTATCACAGGTGAAATAAAGTCCGAGACAGTGAAGGAGGGAGAATCAGTCACTCTACGGACTGGTTTTACTGAAGTACAGATTTATGATTCCATGACATGGATGTTTGGGGACACTGTCCTTGCTGTAATCAATAAAGGAGCTCAGCTTTATGATGATGATGAAAGATTCAGAGACAAACTGCAGCTTGACAATCAAACTGGATCTCTGACCATAACAAAATGCACAATCTCAAACTCTGGACTCTATGAACTGAAGATCCTAAGCAACAGACAAAATGTACACCAGAGATTCAATGTTACTTTAAGTGGTGAGTCAGTCTTTTGACTGTGAAACATATTATTTTGAATAGTTAAACATAACTTTATTTATTTTTTTACGTTTCTTTATTAATAGTTTGTTTTACTTTATTAAAAATAATAGTTTTATTTAAATGATGCTATTGATTAAAGTTGATTACACTTATGTTCTCACTAATATTGTGTCTTTTATTATTTTTGTATTAGTGTGTGTGTAATCTTTTCAGTTAGCCCCTATAGCTAAAACAGTAAAACTCAACTAATGCATTAATGCACTGATCATTTATCTATGAACATGTCAACGAGAGCCTGTAGCGTGTAGGAAGATTTAACATCTGTAATCTGCAGTTACTGCTTTTAAGGTTGTTTCCCTCAACCAATGCAATAAAGAAGATAAACGTAATATCTGAAATTGCATTAAAGGGTGATTTAGGATTGACATAAAACAGAAACAGATTCATGTAAACTAAGTTTTAGCCAAATGCAAGTGTTATAGTCAGATTTATTGATTCCCACTAACGACTGTCTCTCTTTGTCTTCACAGTACCAGGTTCATCAGACAAAACAGCGTGGATAGTTAGTACTATTCTGCTGGTGTTTGGAGCTGCAGCTGCTTGTGTGATTTACTGTATCTGCCTAAAACGTAAAGTAAATCATATTACAGCTAATACAAGCAAGGGTAAGGCAATTGGCTTTTTTCTGAATTATATGGGAATTTAAAGGTGTAAATATGTTTATATTATGTGGCCAGTTGCATAGACTTCTTAGATTAGTCTTGTAAGCTAGTCATATCATTTTTTCTTCAAGAATGGTCAAAACAATTCTAACATCAGTTAAATAAGGTAACTGTCTTATTTGGATCTGATTATTGTTAGTTGGTCAGAGTAGTTCTCAAGGCTCAGTCTTCACTTACCAGCCAGTTTTATAGGTTTGCACCAGCCATTCATAAGTTAGTACCTAAATTAGATCATAAAGTCCATTGTAGAGGCTTAGAAACAACTAAACTAGTTTGTAACTAACTCTGCACCATTTGTTCTTAAAATAGCTGGTAGGTCCTAAAGTAATGCATAGCCATATAATATGATTTCAATCAGGACCACTTCCGTCAAGTATATTTATGACAATTATAATTGCATACAGTTAGTGTTGTTGGTATGGTTATGTTTTGGGCAACACTCCACACGCCTGTCCATGCAGCCATGCTTGGACAGAGCAGGAAGAGCAGCAAGACAAACATACATACAGGGATACATATATAATTTCAATTCACAATTTCAATTACGTGAGTTGTAAACAAAATGTGATAGAGGCTGCTTCCAATGAAAAGACTATAAAGAAAGAACAAGTTAGATCGGATTACAGGTTCAATTGGTGGAGTTGGGGTTGGAGGAGGGAGTTAATTGCAAGAGGTAGGGCTGTGCAAAAAATCGAATGCGATTTTCATGCACATCTCATCAGTAAAGACGCTCCTGTAATTAGAAGTATATCTCCAGCATGTGCATTCAGATCAGGGTTGCCAGGTTTTCTCAACAAATCCTGCCCAGTTGCTTCTCAAAACTAGTCCAAAACTAGTCCGCAATTCCAAGAGGTTCCCAGAAAAAAAAAAATTTGCTTCCCGGGTTTAAAATATACGTTTTGTTTTTTGGCATGGTTGTCTTGGTAAAATTCACATTTTAGCGCCTAAATATCACGTTATTGGTATTGGGATTGCTTCAAACCGCGGACATGGAAAAACACCCGCAGACTTGGCAACACTGGTTCAGGTGGAGCGACAGTTACTACACAGAGCTGTAGTCTACCGACAACTAACACAAAATCGCTTTCAAAATCGACAAAGAATCGCCTGCGATTTTAACATCGATTTTGTGTAGATTGTCAGTGAATTACGGCTCGATGCCAACCAGTGTTGCCAAGTCTGAGGTGGTTGTTTTTCATGTCCGCGGGTCACAGCGACCCCAATACAAATAACGTGATATTTAGCCCCTAAAATGCGATTTTACCAAGGCAACCCTGTTAAAAAACGTATATTTTAACCCCGGAAAGCAATTTTTTATCGGGAAACCTCCTGGAAACACGATTGGGCTAGTTTTGGACTATTTTTGAGAAGCAACTGGGCAGGATTTGTTGTGAAAACCTGGCAACCCTGATCTGAACGCACGTGCTGGAGATATACTTCTAATTACAGGAACGTCTTTACTGATGAGATGTGCATGAAGATCACATTAGATTTTTTGCACAGCCCTAGCAAGCAGCAATGCGATTGAAGAGACACTGAAGAATGGGAATTTAAAAAGACCGCAGGTGATAGGTGTCAAGACTGGATTGGTACACGTCAGAAACAGCTGACTGTCAGCTGATGCCAGCGTGACTAACGTGGCCTGACTGAACTAACGCGATGCTCGATGTTTATGATTAAAGATCCAACATCAGCCTTGAAATATGTTTAAATGCTGCGAATTTCAATTTATCCTTGATTGTTGCTTCGTTTTCCTCATGTGATTAATGATAAATAAGCTTTTCTAAAAAAAATGATACTACTTTAACGTGAATAACATTCAGAAACTGTATTTGAAATTAATAATGAACAATAAAAAAGATACAGATAAAAAACATAAGAAATTCCATGATTTTTTATGATGGATTTTATTTAACACACACAATACGGAGCGATGAACACAGAAGTGCGCTGTGTAGATTATGCTCTTGCTGAAGAGCCACTTACAAAGTAATCAAAGTCACATAATGTTCTCTATCAACATTCAACAAGTCTAAATGTCAGCATTATTATACTGAATATGTATGAAGTACTAAAGTATTTTTGACTTTTTAATGTGATTCATTCAGTTTGCCATTTTGTTCAAATAATTACTTAAGGCCAGATGCATCCATAAATATTTAGTTTATATGTAGAATTGCTAAATTTAACGGTGTAATGCAAGAATAATTTGTAGTGCATAACTTGGAGTTTAGTGCCCCTTTATATCAAAATTAAACTAAATTGTAACTTATGCACAGCTGGTGCAGCCGACCTCTGGCCACAGGTTTCAAACTGTTTCAAACACCAAACTGTTGTGTGTGTGTGTGTGTGTGTGTGTGTGTGTGTGCTTTATGACTGTCATGTTGAAGCTGGTATGGTTCTAGCTGGTCTTTTGGCTGCATGGTTTAGAGTGATCTTGGCCACTTTGGGGCTGATTATGAATTGAGCCAACTTTTTTTTGTTTTCTTTTTTTTTTTAGAAGGGCCGCTCAGCCGTCAGGACAAAGAGAATGGGACTTTGGATGCCCTTTTTCCAAAAGGCGGTAAGATCCTTTAGGGTTTTCAAGTAATGTCTGTAACAAACTTTGGTTAAAATTGGACTATCTACTTAGTAGCAGTAGAAACTGACTGCAGATTCAGGTAGCTCGCTGGATGAAACTTTCAGACGCAAATAGCCCATAACAGACTGGATGCGTGTTTCTTTTCAGCTTTTCCTAGCTGGCAGAAACAAACAAACAAACAAAATTCTTCCAATGTCCCCTTTAAACAATAAGAAACGCAGAGCAATGGCTTCAGGACATCCCAAAGTCTTAGATTATGAATATTCATGAAGTGTCAGAATGTGTTATTTATATAGTGTTTTGCTGTGAGTATGAATGTAATTTAGTGTACAGAGGGTTTATTAATCAGTCCCTGATTAATAATCGTAAGTACAGAGGCATTGTGTGCGCTGTATAAATATGATGATTACAGTAATTTTCGACTAACTGCTAACATGCATTTACTCATCTTACTTGCACAAAACAGGTTCAGCATTCCCCAAAATGAATATTGGACAAACCTGTAATATTTAAATGTTAAATAACAAGAATTTTATTTATTTTATTAATCTGATGTCTTTGCTGCTTGCCTTCAGTGGTCCAGTTCAACCATAGTACAGTTATAAGCAAAAATGAAAAATGTTTAAACATGTTTTATTTATGTTGAACTTCTTTTGCATCCTCTTCGTTATGCAATCCAGAACAGATGCAAAGCTGAAAGTTTTGTTTGAGCTTTTTGAATTTACATTTCCTATTCATTTAAGGTTTTGGTGTGAAAGGGCTTTTACATTTGCCAACAAACAAACAAGCCCAGACCAGATGAGAAAGTTTAATGCAAAAGTAATTATTTTACAGAAAACAATAACATAATTACTTATTTAGGGAGTAAAACTATATTGTAATGCATTACTTTTAAAATGAACTTTTCCCAGCACTGAGTAAATCCATTCATTATTCCTCTCATGTGGCCTCATGGGATAGTAAAGTATTCATCATATGCACACTTAAAAAAAGGAGTAATGGACATCCTTTGGAAAATTTTGTCTAAACTTTTTATATGAGTATTGAGAATTTGGACATACTACTTTTGCCTATACTATATATTATGGAAGTATGCTTTAATAAGTATGCTTTTAATAACAAATGATGTGCAGGGAACACTTATGTGTTATTTGGAGTTACCGAACACATGCAATACTGATGAAACTCACACATGAAAATCTAAAAACATATATGAAATAAAGAGTCTAGAGTACATCAAAATAAAACCAGTAAACTAGTACAGACTCTTAAAAAAAAAAAGAAAACGGTCAAAATGTAAATGAAGTAAAAAAAAAAAAAAAAAAAAGTGAAAATATTTATCTGATCTTAAACCAAATTTACAACCTGTTATCAGACATAAACACTTACGTCTAACAGATTAGTGAATTAATGCTGTGTTTATTACAGTAACTTATCATACATGAATCCAAAACTATGATTATTCTAACACAGATCAAAACACACATGGGAACTGAGCTGTTTGACTTGTATAAAAGATTTATGGTTACATTTACATTCATATAATGAGATGCTAAGTTCATTTAGGTTATTGAGCATTGCAAATGCTGCTTTTTAATATGGTTTGTTTTCTTGCTCTTAATTCTGCTTTGTATTTTCCTGTTTCTGTGTTGCTGTGACAGATGGAATAAAGTCAGTGTCAGTGATGGAGGAAGAATCTGTCACACTGAACACTGATGCTGAACTACAGACAGGTGATGAGGTTCTGTGGATGTTTGGAGACAAAGACACTGTCATAGCTAAAACCAAAGGAGGGACCAGAGAGACCACCACATCTAATGGTCCTGATGGGAGATTCAGAAACAGACTGAAGCTGGATCATCAAACTGGATCTCTGACCATCACAAACACCAAGACTGAACACACGGGAGAATATAAACTAAAGATCACCAGAAGTGGAAATGTCTCATTGAAGTTATTCAGTGTTACTCTTTCAAATGAATAATGATTTAATTTTAGATTATAGATCAGGGTTGCTTGTTCTTTTCCCCAGAGACCTAGCTTTCGGTTTAGTTTAGTCCGACCCTAATCAGTGGTGGCTTTAAACCATTTTTTAGCCAGTAAAGATACTGGTTTGGCACTAATTTTGGCCACCACTGTAGAACAAACGTTTTTTTAATGGTTGCAAGGTAAGTAAAAGTTAGCTAAACCAAATGCAGCACATGATAGACACTATTCAATTTGGAACACAGCAGATGAGCACAGGGCTCGCAAACCTCAGTTCTGGAGAGCCACAGTCCTGCAGAGTTCAGCTCCAATACACCTGAACAAGGTCTGAAGGGTTACTACAAAGCTACAGGCCGGTGAGGTTTTATGAAGTTAAAGCTCATGTTTACAGGACTGAAGTTCACCACACATGTACCAGCAGATTAATGTAATTTCTGTGTCTCTGTATTTGTAAATAGTTCATTGTGTGTACAAGTATAGAAGAGGAAAGGCGTTTGTTGTCTTCAGTGCATTACAGTTGAGAACCTTCCACTGTCTTACTGTTACTTTGTCAAGAGCAGTTACGGTATGGACTATTTTCACAGGATTGTGATGAATCATTTCAACAGTCAAGTTTTTTAAATATTTTAATTTGAAAGATAATAATAATCTATGTTCATTTCTAAAACAAAACTTTTTATTTATTTTTTTACATTTTTTTTAAAAAGGTACATTTGCCAGTACATGATTCATCAACACATCTGTAATGCATTAATAATATTTTCAGTATTTTTCAACACTATCATACATAAACTTTATTGTGTAATGTTACAAAATGTGTTGGTTTAGTTAAAACTAGCTTAAAGAAAGCAATATGTTACTGTTGTTCGTAATAAATTTATATTTGGGAGGATTTTTCAGTCATTTGTGTTTTACATTTGACTTTTGATTAATTTGAAAACAAAAAAGCACACGCACATTATGCACATATTGGTTTGATACTATTTTTCTGAGATTTATTTGATGGAGTTTGCCATTGAGACATCAATTAAGGGCTATAAAATGCTCTTTTAAATGTTTTCAGAAAAGTAATTTTAGTGTTGGAGCTTAAAATACAGTCACATGCTAAACTCCTCAAATATAATCATAATCTAGAAAGTGTGGCACCAGCAATAGCAAGGTCATGTGTTAGATTTTCAGGAAAAGCAAGAACTGGTAAAAATGTGAATGTGTACATTGGATGCAGTGTAAGCCACGATAAAAGCATCCCCAAATATGTAAATATTGTCAAAACTGTATGGCAAATCGTTGTATATTCATGTGATATTAAAAAGCTGGAATATTGGAGTATTTTTGTCATTTTTTTATAAAAAAAAAAAAAAGGTGAACTCCTGGTTAGAACAAAATACACATCCTTCTAGTGCAAGCGATCTCAAAGGGTTCTGGGAACCCTGATGGTCTGTGACTCAGAGTCAGGAGATCTGCAAAATAATATTAGGTTTGTATGATGTGGAAAGTGTGGCATCCTGTCATTAAATAAAATAGAATTTAGCAAATCTTGGTGTTAGTAAAAGTACACGCCCTTCCAGATGTTTCTGTCTGTTCATTGTTTGAGTGTGAGTGATCTCATCTGTCCTTCCTCTCCCCTTCCCCCCCCCCCCCCCCTCTCTGTTCTCTGTTCTTGTATCTCTTTATGTCAGTGTTTAGTTTAGGGTTTAGTGTGTCATTAACTGAACGTTGAAAAGTCCCACTGCCAGTTGTATTCCTTATATGTCCAGTATTTCCCGATCATATATGTGCCTTATATAACTTGTTGTTTTGGCTCTTATACAGCACATACAGTATGTAATCTGTATCTTATTGGTTGAAAGGGCTGTACCACCCTTATTATATCATTATATATACCCCATTGTAAAACATTAAACATTTGAAGTGAAGGTATAGTTAGATGTTGTGTCTGTTGTGCCTTTTCTTCCCAAGGGGCGTGAACACTTTTGGAAGACTGAGAAAACTTTGATGGCGACGAAAAGAATGGGATAATTTTCCTTTTTAATAATTAACACTTGGATAAATGATTCAAAGTAGCGTGGTACAGGTGACGAAATCACTATATGTGACATTTAGTTGTCACTGGATATTGGTAGGAACATGTCATAAATGTCATAATAAAGCCCTTAATAAACATAATGCTATTGATTTAGAAATACCTTTGGATAAAACTGAAATGAGTCCAACATAAAAGCATGAACAGTAATCAGGTAGAGCTGTTTCAATATGCCTCAAACATTGAAGAAAACCATGAAAAATTATGAAACAATTGACATAAATGGTTTCTATGCCACCAAATGGCTTTCTTTAAACAGGCATCACCTTTATGGGACATGTAGTGGCATGCTACATTATATGAGTGTGTGTTTGTGTGTGTGTGTGTGTGTGTGTGTGTGTGTGTGTGTGTGTGTGTGTGTGTGTGTGTGTGTGTGTGCGTGCGTGCGTGCGTGTGTGTGTGTGTGTGTGTGTGTGTGTGTGAGAGAGAGATCTTCATAGCCTTTTCACTCAAAGAGTAACACTGAAGACCAATTATTAGACCATGTACTGTACACATGGTACTGCTAAAAAAAACTGTAATTTCCTTATAAACAATGAATAACCATTTACATGAATTCCACTTACAAAATCCATTTGACACTGCTCACAAACTGTATGGAGATCTTAAAGGTCTCTTTCCAGTTGACATCTTGAAATTGTGATCTCCAAAAAACCAATGGTCAAAGGAACACTGAAGATTTGGCAAATCGTTCTAAGATAATCGTTTTTCCTTTTATATAAACAAATTAATTGCATTAAATGAGCTAAGTTTCCTGTATTTACCAAACCTTTTTTAGAACAGACATCAGTCATATGGGGCAATTTTAGTCTTGCCCACCATGGCATGGTTATTTGCATTGGAATTTTTGTGAGCAAGGGATTTTCTGACATGTATAAATGCAGAATAACAGCATATTGGCGAATGCATGCTCACGAATCCTCTCATAACAAACAAAGAATAGCATGTGTAAATTACAGAGTAACAATTATTTTGCGCAGCACTTTGAATGCACAAAAATTAAAGGTTTTGTTTAATTCATTGGAATACAATATTAATGTTTTGCCTTCATTTGATTACCAGATTTTTTTTTTTTTAAATACACAACACAGAATAATAATAATAAAAAAAAAATACATAAAAGAAAAAGATCATTTCATAGGGCCCTATTATTGTATATATAAAAATAATAAATTACGTTAATTTGAATTATGAATTCAGTGAATTCAATTAATTGGATATGTTTTTGATTGCACTATTAACTTTCAACTGCTTTGTCTTCAGCTCTTTCTGGAAAGTTCTGATGCTCTTGCTTCTTTAGAGTAGTATTCTTGTTGTGAACACTAGAGAGTGCTAATCTAACAGTGTGACCTATTATATTATATCCGGTTTAGCATGGCCTTGTTAGCAAGCAGGACCTGATTTTACCAAGTGCAACATTCCTGGATCAACATCTTTGTTGACCCTGGAACAACATTGTGATTAACCAATCAGATTCGAAGAACCAGTTTATAGTTTTGGTGAAGTTTAGGTATACAATCAGTGTTTGGTGCTAGTACATCAATGTCTTTTATCAAACATTTTCTCTGATTTTAGAGATTTATTCATGGTTAGGGTTAGGTTTAGGTGTATGGTCAATTAATTTTAAAATGTTCACATCTGATGTTTACATCAAAACACATCTCAGCTCAATAAAATCAGGAAGTGCTTGTTAGCAAGGATGCTGTAATTATAAAATGTTTGCAGACAAAAAAAAAACAAAAAAAAAACCTTCTTTCCATTTCCATTCCATTAAATTACATGTGTCTGATGAACTCACGCAACGTGTATTATATTAATGGTGAAAAAAAAAACAACCTTTTATAGCATACAGTACCATAAAGTTTTACAACTTGCAGTGAGCCAGGTGTTACATTTGTACTTCAAACTATTTTGTTTTTATCCCTGATGTTGACAGGTAAAAAGTTCTTCAGAAAAAAAAAAAAAATGTAGCCAGTTTGAAAATAACTACTGAGACTAACACCACTGATCTTTTTAGAGAGAGAGACAGATGCAGATGCCATAGAATATCATTCTTGATATTTCACTTACATAGGGCTATTTTCATATTTTATCTATTATAACGGCTTGTTTTGACAATTGTTTTGTTTGAAGCATCTGCATTTATAGAAGCAGCAGTTAATTTCAGATTACAAACAAGGAAGTTAAATTGCGTAAGTGCATTCAAAGGTTTGCTGTTCATTCACACCCCATCCCGCCCACACACACTATTCACATGCTGACACTCACCACAAATGTCCAGTTATAGATTTGCATGCATAAGTTGTTTGTCCACCAGAAGATGAAGATTTTCTTTCCAAAGCCAGAGAAATCCAAGCAGGTTTTATTGTGACTGCAGCTGCTTAAGTGTCAAATGCATTACACACGGCAATAAAAAACACCCAAATCATCCGTCTGCTGATAATATTTGTGACAAAATCATCATTTTGCAGACTACATTATTCTTGTTTGTGTATTTTTAGTTTGCATTTACATCATCTTGGTAAGCAGTAAGCAAGGGTGTGAACAACGCTGCATTATACCGTCATTCATTTGCCAATGTAAATAGTTCATGTTTACATAATTGAATGTATAAAAGCAATAAACCAGTGGATTACAGTTAATTTATAACAGCTAAGGGGCGTTGTTAATAGGCACGAAGCGGTGTGGTTGCCAAACAACACACAGGCATAAATAAAGGTGTACTGTATGTTTGTAAAATAATTTACAACAGCTTCGAATGTGGCTCAACCAATCAGGATCAAGGAAATTTTTGAAGCATGCGTCATTTTTTTTTTTTCAGCATGAGACATGTTTTATTGACCTAATTAAGTGATTAACTCTTTCCCTGCCAGAGTTTTTTTTTTTTTTTAGGTTGCAGTACATGTGGATTATATTCAGTGGAATAAGCAAAGCATAGATGCAGAAGAACGCTTCAATCAGCTCTCCCAAATCTTGCACGTCCTTTCCCACTTCCTAGATTGACATTTCGTTAACATTAGGCAGTTTTTATTTACGCTGTTTATTACTTATAATAGTATTATTTTTCATATGCATATGCTTACATATTAGAAATGCTTATTTGTGTGTCTTCATCGCCTGTGTTTTTGATCGGAAGATTCTACTCTCATTCAGAAGTATGTAATATTGTCCCCAAGCGTATAACAGTGAAAACACGGAAAGCTATAAAATCTTGTATTTGGAGGGGAAGCGTTTTCTAATAACAAGATCAAAACATTATACAATCACATGTAATTTAAGAGTAAGTAAATATTTAACTGAATATATCCCTAAAAATAACATGTATAACACATTTCAGATGAGTTTCATCTGAAGACTAACAAAGTAACACTGCTGCATGTAAAAGGATTGAAAAGAAAAAATTTTGCCGAAAGACTATAACAGACTATAACAGATTATAAAAAGGTTTATAATCTGTTGTCTTTCTAGCTTACATGGAAACTGTACTGACTGTGATGGCAACATTAATGAGGAATTCGATCATCTTTTTGTGACAATGCCTGCATACACCACCTCATCCTCCTGTTTGACTCCCTAAAAGATACGAAGAAATCATGAGACACATATCAGATCTGCTCATTAGCTTTTAAAACTGCAGTCAAAGTGCATTGTTTGCTAACATATCAAACATTTAGTGTGCTAGTCTTCAGGATGCTAAGTTGTGCTGGGCAGTATGATCCAAAAACTGTTAACATGTTTGTCACATTGGTTTTCTGAAGGCCTCAGTTTCCGTTAAGACAGTTTAACACACTGAACTATGCCATGTTAATTATTAGAAGTGTTTTTCCAGTTGTTTTGTGAAGTTGAGAGATCTGTATCTGACCCTGACCATGTATATTTTTGGTCATTTCTCTTATAAAATAACTGTTTTCAAAACTAAACTTCAAATCAAAACTTATTAACTATTGAAGATAAGGGTGGGCGATTTTACTTTTTCTGTTGAAAATAAGGTTGTTATAATATCAAAATGAAGAAGAAATAATAATAATGCAACAGAATCTAAAATGCTGCATAGTCTTCACTGTATAACATACAGATTAATGCTTATTAAAGCTACTAGAATCATTCAGTCAAGAGCAGTGAATGCTGGGCTGCTGTCACTTTAAGACCTACTGCATGGATCAGAAAAATGTACACACATTTAATTTTCTCCCAATGTTTTTTACTTGAAATTTTGCCATGAATTAAATTATGACCAAAACTATGTGCATGCCCTTTAGGTGCAAATAGCCTACACTGTTAAAAAAAAACTGTCAAATTTACGGTAAAATACCGGCAGCTGTGGTTGATTTTTTCTATCATGATTTTGGTAAAAAAATACGTTGTCTACTGTAAAATTTAGGGTTACAAAACCAGTATACCGTATTGTCTTTTACAGATTCCACATTTTTTTCACGGTATATTCCTGACAACCACAGCTGCCGGTATTTTACCGTAAATTTGACAGTTTTTTTTAACAGTGTACCGAATTGAATTCTTTTAGGTTTTCTTTTCTTTTTCTTTGTGTGTGTGTCTTTTAATGCCGCTCTTTACCTACCATGTGTTTTTGTCACTCTAGCATGTGAGTAACTTCAAGCTGTACTGTGGTAAGTGGATATATTTACAGTGATATGTGAATATAAACAATATATTAAAATCACTTAACTGACACTACGTACACTGTAAAACCTGACAAGTTAACTTAACTCAAACCATTTGAGTAAACAGATTGCCTTGATTTAAACCCTGTAAGTTTTAAAACTTTGCATTCAAGTAATTAAGTGATTAACTAAGTGCTGATTGAGAATTAGTGATGAACAGCTGCTGTTAACAAACAGAATCACTGAAGAAAAGAGAAACACAAGAACTACTACAACTGACTTCAGACACAGACTTAGACGAAATCAACTGAAATAAAATACATGAAATCTCTCAAGATCTGATTAAACAACCCCACAAACAGCATCACCAGCTCCACTTATTAATAACCAGACTGACTTTATTTCTGTCAGACGTCTACAGAAGATCTTATTGAGAATGAACTAAGGTTTAGATGTTGATTTATTGTTTCATTTGAAGTAACCATGTTAGAGATCAGTGTTTGCTTTAGTTGGGCTCTTGACCCTTGATTTCTGTCTTAGTCTTTTCTCTGGCTGTTATAACTGTGTGTTTCTAAAACACATTTGTTGTAACTCAAAAGCCCAGAAGAAAAGCCATCAGGTGTTAACCTGTACCTAGATGTAGGTTGTTATACTTTATATTGGTGATGATAATCATCAATTATTGAACAGTACGGAGTCTAATCTCTGATGAAATAAGTGTTGTGTAATTTGATTTTTTTTATAGTAAAATGATTCTGTAATAATCAGTAATACAAAGACTTTCCAAACAGTTTGGTCTTTTACAGTGTCAAACAGTCACACACAGACATCAATAATCAGAATATGAACCTCAACAATGGTGACCATAAAAAAAAAATGCTGCAGAGCATGCTGGGAGCCATGGATGAGTTTTGTACTACAATAGTACCCAGCATGCATTGCAGCATGTTTTTTTTTGTCACCATTGTTGAGGTTCATATTCTGATTATTGATGTCTGTGTTTGACAAATTTATGTGTACAAAATGTTTTTGAAGTTAACTGATTATTACAGAATCACTGGCATTACTGTTATTTTTATTAGGTCCACTTCCACTAATTACACATTTGTTTCATCAGAGATTAGACTCCGTAGATCAATATTTGTGAATAATAATGAATAATTATCATCACCTATATAAAGTATAACAACCTACACCTAGGTACAGGTTAACACTTGATGGCATTTCTTCTGGGCTTTCGAGTTACAACAAATGTGTTTTAGAAACACACGGTTATAACAGCCAGAGAAAAGACTAAGACAGAATCAAGGGTCAAGAGCCCAACTAAAGCACACACTGATCTCTAACATGGTTACTTCAAATGAAACAAATCAACATCTAAACCTTAGTTCATTCTCAATAAGATCTTCTGTAGACGTCTGACAGAAATAAAGTCAGTCTGGTTATTAATAAGTGGAGCTGCTGATGCTGTTTGTGGGTTGTTTAATCAGATCTTGAGAGATTTCATGTATTTTATTTCAGTTGATTTCATCTAAGTCTGTGTCTGAAGTCAGTTGTAGTAGTTCTTCTGTTTCTCTTTTCTTCAGTGATTCTGTTTGTTAACAGCAGCTGTTCATCACTAATTCTCAATCAGCACTTAGTTAATCACTTAATTACTTAATTGCAATGTATATCTTTCAGTGAACTCAACTGAATTAAGTTCAGAGTACTCATAACTGTTAGTTTTTTCAACTTAAATGGTTTAAGGCAATCAGTTTCTTCAAACGGTTTGAGTTAACATAACTTAAGGCAATCTGTTTACTCAAACCGTTTGAGTTAAGTTTACTTGTCGGGTTTTACAGTGTATCATGGTCACAGTCAGGGCTGTCGAAATGGTCTTGTACATGTAATTTAAACTAAAAATAATAATTATTATAGCTATCATATGTATTATTATTATTATTATTTTGAATTATTGTCATTGTTTTTATTATAACAGAAAGAAGAGGGGATGGAAGGTTGTTGGACATAAACATCTAATTTAAAAAAATATGCATTAATGACACAGTTATAAATGATCTTACCGGTTTCTGTGCTTTTTGTTTGTGGAATGTTGGTTCAGCGTAAGTGATCTCTTCATTCCGAGTCTGATCTGTTCCCACAACAATCATTAAATCAACACAAAATCAACAACATTAATGTTTTATTATTATTTGAATACTTTTACAGATGTGTCAGCAATAGGATACTCTTACCTAATCTTACGTGTCTCCTGTAGATCCAGTAGATCGCGACTGCTGCTACAATCAACAGAAATCCAGCCACAGCAGCAGAAATCAACACTATCTGAGATTCAGAGCCTGGAGAATATGAAGTAGAGTTTGAAGTAGAGTGTGGACCTGGTGTCACAACGGCTAAAGAAGAGTCATTAATGTGAGTAAATATATGCTATTTCAGAAGAAGCTTTTACAGTCACAAGATTTTTTTAGCATTCATATACCTGGACATGGTTGACAGAGTTTGCTGATGTCCAGATGTGTGGTCTGGTTTGTGATGGGATTGTTGATCACACAGCTGTAGCTGTTTTTCTCCTGATATTCCACCTCCAGAGGTAGAGAGAGACTGATGCTGAGATCAGACACACTGATGCTGGACAATAAACTGTTTCCTTTGTACCAGGAGAGATTCACATGACCCACATTCACCACTGAACACAACAGTGAACAATTCTGCTGTGATGATGATGATGATGAAGATGATGAAGAACATTGTGAAGAGTTACTGATGATGACAGGAACAGACAGACGAGCTGAAATGAAGAGAATAATTTAGGGAGTAATTGACAAGACATTGCTTCTTGATATATTGTTCAGTAATCTGTCTCTAGGGTCACTTCTTCTTTTATCATGCTCAAATATTTTGTATTTATAGTTAATGTCTTGCTATTAATTGTGACTTCTTTAAATCTTAAAGTCATGCATTTTATATAATAATTTGCATAATAACACTGCAAACTTACAAAAATACTTGCTTATTTTAAAATATATTAAAGTGAACTATATGTTGAGTGTCAGTTCTACGGGTTGGTTGCCATAAGAAATAGATTTAAACATTAAAATATTAATATCAACTTATATTCGAACAATGAATGAGACACAGCAAACATTTATTACTTTGTACACGTTCATGTGACTTTCAGTAAAGCTGCTGTGAAACAAAGAGTTTTGTGAAAGATGCTACATAAATGTAATAAACCCAAATTTCACTTTTCATTAAAAGTAAATAGAATTAGGTATTTTGTGATTCTTTTTTATTTGTTTATTTCTTATTTTGTGTATTTTGTATTCTAGTATATAAGGGCAGACAACAAACACAATGAACTTTTCATAGTTTGTGAAAGGATGCATACAGTGTTATATTCTTGTGTATCTGTATCTGTATTCATTCTTGTAAGCTGTGGGTGTGACAGAAGACCATCAGATGTTTTAGAAATGAACTCCAAATCATGAAAGTTAAGCCAGGTAAGAAGCCCATATTAAGATTAATTTTCTAATAAATAGTAGACAGAACAAGCACAACTAACCGTGACTCACCATAGACAGTAAGATTGAATCCGAATGTGGTTGATTTTGTGCCTTTGATGATTACTGTATAATTTCCAGAGTCTGTGATTCTGGTGTTTGTGATGGTCAGAGATCCAGTCTGATTGTCCAGCTTCAGTCTGTCTCTGAATCTCCCATCAAGAACATCATCATATGTGGAGAAGATAGCGTCCTCTCTATTGATCTCAGCTATTTTAGTCGCTGGACGTCCAAATGTCCATGTTATTACATCAAGTTTCTGTAGTTCAGTAACATTAGTCTGTAGATCGACTGATTCTCCCTCCGTCACTGACTTCACTTCATCTTCAACACCAAACACTGGAGAACAGACAGAGTTTATTTTTCAGTCACTTATTAAAGTTCTTGTTAAAGTTAAAATAAATGACTTTGGTTTAATCGAGGCTCATCTTTAATCTTGTAGTTTTGAAATGATCACATGCTTTCTTCTTGACTTTGACATTAAAGTGAGTCTCTGAACACTGCGGTAAAGTGAACTCTTATTTTTCTTCAGAAAAGTGACTGTGGTCTAGTTGATCTCAGGTCAGACTGTGTGTAAAGGACCTTTATCTCCTGCTCTTGTTGAACTTAAACCTCAGAAGTGAAATAAAGCTGCAGCAGCCGTTACAAGAAAAAGAAAAAAACACAGACAGATCTGTTCTGAGTACATTTAACTGGACATCAGCCGCCTGGTGATGATTTTAGGAGAGTAGAAACAACATTTTTATTTAACCATTAGACCAGTGTGACAACAACATGCTTTATATGAAGTTTTATATGAAGCATTGCAATGATATACATGATCCTCATCATCAGTCATGATTTTATAGTCTGTGTGAACACCATATGTAGTAGTTCCTCAAACATCTATGAACGAGAAACACATTTCTCAATTTCACTTTTCTATTGCTCTATTTTCACAAGGGGCATTTATTTTAAAAAAAACTCTTCTGCTGTTGTCATTCAACTAATTTTTTATATCTCCCATTTATTTTATCAATGCAAGATTATTTAATGTTATAAAAACCATATACAGTATATACACTGTTAAAAATCGCTGTAAAAAAACGGCCAAATTTTGACAGTAAAATACTGTTTTTCATTAAAACAGTGCATTCTGGGTAATATTCATCGTTTTCGAGAAGTAGCCTGCTGCTATATATCGTAAATTAACAACGTTCAAAGTCGACACTCAGCGGCTGTGTTTCAAATCACACCCTACACCCTCATTCACTATTCCCTACATGAGTTTACTAATATAGTCCACCTGACAGAGAGAATGAACACTAATGAGTGAATTCAGACAATGATCAACAGCTGCTGTTAATGAGTAGAATCACTGAAGAAAAAAAAACATAACAAGACAAACACATTAAATACAACTGACTTCAGCCACAGCCTTAGATGAAATCAACTGAAGATTTAAACGATCAACAAACAGCTTCACCAACTTCACACATTACTAACCAGACTGACTTTATTTCTGCCAATCAGAGAACAGAGATCAAAAGATCTTATTGAGAATTAAAGAGATTTAGATGATAATGTTACTGTTTCGTTTGACATCACCATTGTGGAGATCAGTGTTTGCTTTAGTTGGGCTCCTGACCATTGACTTTTGCACTTTACATTTTGTTTTATTGCTGTATTTGTATCTTTATGATGCATCTGTTACAGCAGTATTAATTTTGATAGTCAAGTGATTATGGTTGTTACTAACAGGCATGATCTACTAGACTGATTTAAAGTGTTGCTATAATAATCAAATATTAATTTGGTGTTGAAATATTTGAGTGAATGACACTTAAATTTTGTAAGATTGAAAAGTAGTGTGATAAACAATATTTATGGATTTAACGACTAGTTTTAGTTAAAAAGTATTTCGGGCAGCAGTCCCCACAACACTCAAAGAGAGAAATCAACAATCAGCATATGAATCTCAACAATGGTGACAATCAAAAGGTTCATGATGCAATGCATGCTGGGTACCAGCACAGGATAAAACTCATCCATGATTCCCAGCATGCATTGCGGCATGAATAAATTATGCCCCTGAATTGTTCACTTATTTTCTTGAATTCTTATGTGCTTATAATTTTGCATTTGTTTTAAGTTTTAGTAGCATGTGTTGTGATGTTCAGAACTGATCTGTTCATTTATTTTGTGGATTGTCACCATTGTTGTGATTCATACGCTGATTCTTGATATTTCTGTCTAAATTTCAGCAAAGGTTTTTTTTTTTTATTTAGAGTGACATTTTCTTAACAGTCTTTCATAACTTATGGCTCAGCAGTGTTCCTTCTCATGCTGTAGTATCAATATTCAATAAGAGAAGAGACACGGGATTAGATCAGAAATAATAGTATTTGTTCTTGTCAATCTATAAACAACAATATCAGATTTTTTTTTCTTCTGTGTACTTTTGTTTTGCTATAACAGGTTCCAAAGGCGCATTGTTACAGCATGAAAAAAAAAAAAACCTTACTTGTTGAAAAGTCACGTTCAAGAGCCCAACTAAAGTAAACACTGATCTCCATCATGGTAGTGAAAAAAACACCTAAACCTATTTAACTCTCCATAAGTTCTTCTGTAGACATCTGACAGAAATAAAGTCAGTCTGGTTAGTAATGTGAATCTGGTGAAGCTGTTTTAGTAGTTGTTTAATCAGATCTTGAGAGATTTTATGTATTCTTTTATTCATTTGATTTCATCTAAGGCTGTGGCTGAAGTCATTTGTAGATCTTGTGTTTCTCTTTCCTTCAGTGATTCTGCAGGTGTTTATCACTAATGCTCAATCATCAATTAATCACCGAATTATCTCATTAACTTCACTGATTCAGTGTTACTCTAACACTCTGTAGTGTGCACACATTATAAGTGTTCATTTAAAACTGAGGATTTTCTTGTGGGGTTTAAAGGGTTAAAGATTTAAGATGAAGAAAAAACCGAATGAAACATAATTTAACAGTAATAAACTGTAATTAATTTACAGGAAACAAACTGTAGAAAAACAGTTATTTACTGGCACCCCTGCTGCCAGTAAATAACTGTTTTTCTACTGTTTCTTGCCGTAAATTAATGGTTGCCAGCAAAAAAAAGTGTTTTTCTACAGTTTTTTGCCGTCAAGTCAAGGAAAAACAGTAATATACTGTAAAATGTAAACGTCAGATTTACCAAATGAAAAAAAAGTTAATTTAACTAAAATATTTGTGAGAATCCATAGAAAAAAAATTAGGCAAAGTCATACACTGATAATGAGAGTAAATACTGAACTTGACTGTATTAATGTGTGTTTGCACAAGAGAGATCGTTTAGTTTAATGTAGTTTCGTTGTTCACCATTGTGCTGGAGAGTAGAGCCGGTGCTTCAGTCAATGATGAGCCACATATTCTGATTTTCTGCTGCTTTATATAAAGGCAGTAAATGTGGAGTCGCTGATACAGTGATGATCTCTGTGTTAAGTACTTCAGCACATACATGTGTAATACAGCTGACAATGAGCTGCAGTGATTTGAGTAAAAGTCATGTATTTAGTTACTTTATTACTGCACATTAAGTGTAAGAAATATTCCTTCTCAGTGGACTCAAATGAAATAAGTTCATAGTACTAACATCGTAGGAATGCTAGTTTAAAAACTCGAACTGTTTGAAGCAGTGGGAGTGGAGTTAATTTCCATGGTAGAATTTACGGTAAAATACTGTTAAAAAATAAGAGTGGTAAATTAATGGTTAAGAGCTGTAAATTAACAGTACTTTACTGGCACCCCTGCTGCCAGAAAATTACTGTTATTTAACGGCAAAATTTTTTACAGTGTAGTCTTCACTCTACAAGATATCGTTCAGAAGATATCTAGTAAAAAACAACAAGGCAATAATAATAATATAAATGTTTCAACTAATAGCCTTCAGTGTTCATCAAAACACAACAGTATATGATCTTCTTTCAGACTGGTATTAATAATGATTAGTAATTTCAGTAGCAAACAAAGTACAGAATCTCTAGATGATCTGAATGAACTGTATTACAGTCCATTACAAACACACAGACTGACATAAATCAGTAAAACTGCATTATCTGTACAGTCAGCTTTCAGAACATAGGAAAGTAAGTTGTTTTATTTTACATATTTAAATAAGATTTATGCCCTTTCCCACTTGTGCCATCAGACAGAACAAGCCAACAGATGTTTAAAACACTAGATTCAGATATCATCATTTAAGATGTCAATAGACAACGCACTGAATGTGAGACCAAATGCAGTAGTATCTCAGAGAGAAATGCTAGTTTGATTATGATTCTGGTACAATCATAACTATAAAACTGTTTCAGACTTACCAACCAGATGCCAAAAGCAGCAAAAAACAAACAAGCAAAACATTTTCTTCATCGGCTCAGAAAAGGAGAAATGTATTAAAGTCCTACAGAGATCTCTGTAATTACTTGAGATGAAAACTCTTCCTGTTTGTGTTCGTACGTGTATGTTGTCAGCTGTTTTTTTCTTTTTCCTAAACTACAGTCTCTCTGTGTTTTTTTAGAGCTACATGCCATTGATGATAATGACCTGTCTCAGTCTTGCACTGACTAATTTAATGTATTCATCTAGTCTAGAAATAACCATAGCTTATTTGTCTGTTTAAAAAAAAAAGACTGCAAAGCAATTTTAAAGAAAGGAAGGGAACTTTGAAAGGGAACCTTATTTACTTCTAGCTAAATTTAACTGTAACAGAATTGAATCTAATCTGCACGCTCAAATAAAACTCAGAAAAACTTTGAATGACTTTACTGAACACATTGTTTACAGTACATTACAGAAAAGGTTAACTGGAGTCAGGAGTTTAAAAAGCTGGAAATAATTTCTAGAGCTTGCTCTTAAAGTCTTGATGTCGATCAGTCCATTGTGATGCTTCGTTTATATATGGAGAAAGTTCAGCATCTTTGTCTATACTGAAATAGTGGCAAATGCTCAATGTTGAGCTAAATGTCAGTGAAAGACTGACAAAATCGGCATGGACGACACCACAAAAGAAGCCCGTCAAAACAAAAATTATTCAGACCCCATATATCATTTTTGCCATTTTTTTTTTACTACAGTAGTGGGTGCAGGACACTATAGTTCATTTATGCAAGTCAGGAAAGCAAAATAAAGTATATTTTGACATAAAACACCCAAACATTCTTCATACAGTGGACGACCAGTAAAGCTGATACAAATTAGGGACCAAAAGTTTTATTTAACACTGTTTCCTGACATACCTTTCTATGAATGTAATCTGACATTATCAAGGTGATTTTGTCCTGACAGTTTAACTCTGTATACTTGTCATAATGTATTACAATTTTCGAAACTATAGTGAATAAACTGTGATCACGTAAAAAATGTTGAAGGTGTCTGAATACATTTTGCTTTGACTGTACGATATATTCCAAGTACAGATGAAGCACAGGTGCAATTTAACTTTTACATTAAAAATAAGAGAATACACCATCTGAGGCTGTGCATGTAAAATAATATTATTGCAAAGAGCAATGGTGTAAGATTCCTCCTGACCACTGAGTTGCAAATACAGGAAACACTTGGTGGAAGTAACTGCAGCCAAAGCAGAAACAACCATATGATAATAATAAAAACACAATATATTTTGTTATATTTTGTATGTGTTTGTCTATTGGGTGATTGACTATAATGCAAAATAGCATCACTTCTCAGTCATTTCTTAGTTTAATAATACCTCTTTAGCATTTTTAAGACATGCCATAGGCTACTACCTCTTTTTGCTTCCTCAATTTCAGTAGATGTTTGTAAATTAAACTCTCAATTGCAAACTCTCATTTACATAAAAACAAACATAGGCTATCTGAACTTTATCACGTCGCTGTATCCTGTTGCCAAAGGTCAGTGTGTCGCTCCTGTTATCAGAAATCCACAACTTTCTGCTGAAATCAATGAGATCATGTCACTTTGTCAGTGTTGCTGGCGGTGTTAATGTTTTCCAAGACAGCAAGCAGTTTCGGCCCAGAACCGGCCCACATCTGGCCAGCAGGAAATCCATGCTGGCCAGATGTGGGCCGGTTCTGGGCCGAAAATGCTTGCTGTCTGGGAATTGTTTGTTTGTTTGTTTGTATTTGAGCGAACAGTGCACCACATTCAACAGTCAAAGAATTCATATTCTTAAAAATGCTCAAAGAACTTATTTTATCATATGCAAATATAGTCTATGAATATGCAAATAGAGTCTATGAATAAGAAAAGAGCACAACAGTCGGACTCCATAAGGAAATAGTTTTTTTTAACAATAACTGATAAACCTTTATAGACCTGTTGTGAGCTCTGAGGTTGTTAATCGGTTATATAGGCATTTTGTTGAGGTGGAAGATACTCTGGGGAAAAAACACACTTAAAAGCAGAGATGTAGAGATTCGCATTGATATGAGTAAATCAGAAAGTAAGGCGACACATGACATCTGGCAGAAACTTTGGGAAAGAGAGATGAAGGGGAGACACCTGTTTCAGGTTCAGAAAAAAAAGTGGGAAAAGGAGATTGGAATTCAATATTTAGAAGGAAAGAATCATCAATAATTTTTAGACTTCGCGTAGGACATACAGGGTTAAATTATAGTTTACATAAAATCAATAAACATCCTACAGGGAAGTGCAATAAGTGTAATGAACCAGAAACTGTTGAACATGTTCTTATAAATTGCGTAGCATATAATAAAAAAAGACAAGAGTTAAAGGATAGGATGAAGGAAATGGAGCATAATACAATATGTTTAGAAAATATTATGGCTAAAAAAAGTGGACGAATTCCTATGTAATATGCAATATTGAGAGTTTTAACGGAAACAGCAATTGATTTAATTAAGAATATTGGGGTTTATTTTCTTTCTTTCTTTTTTCTTCATTTCCTGTCGACGCTCCACACTCCAGTTCAGTTGGTGGCGGTAATGCGCCGAAAGCTGGTCTGCCACCGCCAATAAATCAAGAAGAAGAAGAAGATACGCATATCAGAAGAAAACGTAGGTGTATCAGGTGCTCGTGGCGCTTTTTTTACTTAAACAGTAATAGACGATAAAGACTCTTTAAACTCAGATATAATCAAGACAACTCATCAGTAGCTTCTCAGTCGATATATCTTCGCTTTTTCAGTCTGATTCTCAGTCAGTCATTGATTCTGTGATCGGCACATACCTACTACAAACACACCGGAGGAGAAGATTACAAACAATATTCACTGATAGTCTTCATTTTATCGGAAACTCCTGTTTTTACTGAAATCTCCAGCAATATGAAAAACATCTCCTTGTTCTTTATGTTGTGGATCGCGGAAGGTGACGTTAATATTTATGTTTCTTCCTTAAACACCTTTGGTTTCTCTTCTGTAATGTCTGTCGTTTCACGACAATATAAATGTAGGACAGAAGTTTCTGTTTTTATTGTCACTATACAGCGTTGCAACTTTTAAAAAGGCAACTAGCCCATTTAAAACAGTTTTCTTAAAATTCGCAGGTTGTTAGTGTTAAATTAATTTCTTTCTTTTAATCTACTGCATACTATTTGTATAATTTTCGCACAGGTGGTTATCCTGGTGTCTGTTTTTGACATTAGGAAGGAAGATGTTGATAGTTTGTGTCTTTAATCAACACAGAAATGTTGATCTGTTGTTACAGTCCCATTAAAAAATACGTTTGTATCTTTCTTTTGGAACCGTGCTAGTTTAAATTCATGAGCACATAATGAAATGAATCCCAGACCTTTATACTGTTCAGATTATTATTATTAGTTTATTTAAATATTTACTTAAATGGAAGATTATATTTCCAAAATCTAAGCCAGCAACACTGATTTCAGACAGACTTCTGAGGAAGTAAAAGGGTCTAGCGATTTGTTGAAAACCAATTCAATATTTAGTTACTAAAATGCTGATTTATTTGTAAAAATTGAGTCAAAAGTTCAAATGTAGCTTCTCTGGTGAGGCTCCACAGTCACAGTATCATGGACAGTTACAGATATAACATTGTTATCAGATGAGGAATGTAACATAAACTTAAGATTCAGTTGTGCATTGGTGAATCAGCCCATGAAAGCATTTTACAACTTTCAGATGCAGCCAGTGAACTGATTTTAATTTCATTTTCTGTCCGTGCAACTGCTCCTTTTTGTTTTGCAGGTGTGTTTAGTGAAATGATCTCCGAGGAAGAGGGAAATAATATTACAATACGCTCTGGTCTCAGTGGAATAAAACAAGATGATGTGATAGATTGGAGGTTTAAAGACATTCTCATAGCTAGAGTAAGAAATAATAATAACCCTTCAGTGTACGGGGATGCTATTGATGGGAAATTCAGAGGCAGACTGAAGCTGGACGGTCAGACTGGAGATCTCACCATCACAAACTTCAGAAACACTGACTCTGGAGAATATGAAGTATCCAACAGCATCAACACCTTTAAAAAGACATTCAATGTCACTGGTGAGTGTCTGATTCATTTAAAGCTTATAATTGACTTATTTACAAACTTTTATCTCTGATTATTAAACTGCATATTTTACATGATTTTACAGTGATACAGAAAAAAAAGCCTACAGAAAGCTGTGAGTATAAAGCTGCACAATGAATCAAAGAGACTGTGATCTCAATTCAAACACACACAATCTAATTTCTAAATAAGTGATTCACTGGTGTCTATTAATCATTGACTACGTTTACAAGCTGTTAAAATTCGCAGGACGATGTTGAGAATGTTTTATGAGTCGGTGGTGGCCAGTTCTATCATGTTTGCTGTTGCATGCTGGGGCAGCGGGATGAGGGTTGCAGATGCTAACAGACTCAATAAACTGATCCGTCCTACCAGAACATTCAAATCTGCATTCAAAATTCTGTCATCATCATCTCATTGTTTTTAAACTAGTCGTTCTAAACCTGTATGAAGTTCTGTTGAATGTAAAGGAAGATGTTTTGAAGAATGTACTGTTGGTAACCAAACGGACGCCGGTCACCATAGACTTCTACAGTATAAAAAAGTAATACCATGAGTCAATGTGGACCAGCAACTGTTTGGTTACCTAGATTCTTTCAAATATCTTCTTTTGTGTTCAGCACAAGAAAGAAAGAAATACAGGTTTGGAACAGCTCGAGGGTGAGAAAACTGACTATTTTCATATCTAGGTGAACTATCCCTTTAATGCACTGATAATGTAAGTCAAGATACAACGATGTGACTGACTCCTTTTGGTCTAACAGCAAAAGCATAGTAATAACAATGTTACAATGTTTAGAGTATTTTTAACTGTTAAATCTCATTACTTATGATATTCTAATTGAATGATGGGTTCACACTGCCAGAGACCAAGCAAATCAAAGATGGTGATTTCCAGCAAAGGCTGAAAGTTTAACTTTATGCACATGAGCAGTGTAGAGATATGCTGACTGCAGTGTTGGGAAGGTTACTTTGGAAATGTAATAGCTTACAGATTACAAGTTGCCCTATTTAAAATGTAATAGTAGTGTAACTTTTTCAATTACTTTATTAAAGGAAAGTAACATTACTTTTGATAATTTTTCGAAATTTCTAATGAATGTTTATTTGCAACTTTTAAAAGCATGCAGGGTTAACCCTACAGTAGTGCTCAACACTGTCAGACTTTCCCAATCCTTCATCAAAATAATGTCATACTCTAGGTTCTTCAAAGTAGCCACCTTTTGCTTTGATTACTGCTTTGCACACTCTTGGCTTTCTCTTGATGAGCTTCAAGAGGTAGTCACCTGAAATGGTCTTCAACAGTCTTGAAGGAGTTCCCCGAGAGATGCTTAGCACTTGTTGGCCCTTTTGCCTTCTGTCTGCGGTCCAGCTCACCCCTAAACCATCTCGATTGGGTTCAGGTCCGGTGACTGTGGAGGTCAGGTCATCTGGCGCAGCACCCCATCACTCTCCTTGCTCAAATAGACCTTACAAAGCCTGGAGGTGTGTTTGGGGTCATTGTCCTGTTGAAAAATAAATGGTCCAACTAAACATATAAACTGGATGGAATAGCATGCCGCTGCAAGATGCTGTGGTAGCCATGCTGGTTCAGTATGCCTTCAGTTTTGAAGAAATCCCCAACAGCATCACCAGCAGAGCACCCCCACACCCTCACACCTCCTCCTCCATGCTTCACGGTGGGAACCAGGCATGTAGAGTCCATCTGTGCACCTTTTCTGCTTCGCACAAAGACACGGTGGTAGGAACCAAAGATCTCAAATTTGTACTCATCAGACCAAAGCAGATTTCCACTGGTCTAATGTCCATTCCTTGTGTTCTTTAGCCCAAACAAGTCTCTTCTGCTTGTTGCCTTTCTTTAGCAGCAGATATTTTACCATGAAGGCCTGATTCACACGGTCTCCTCTTAACAGTTGTTCTAGAGATGTGTCTCTGTGCCATTGACCTGGTCTCTAATCTGAGCTGCTGTTTACCTGTGATTTCTGAGGCTGGTGACTCGGATGAACTTATCCTCCGCAGCAGAGGTGACTCTTGGTCTTCCTTTCCTGGGGCGGTCCACGTGTGAGCCAGTTTCTTTGTAGCGCTTGATGGTTTTTGTGACTGCACTTGGGGACACTTTCAAAGTTTTCCCAATTTTTCGGACTGACTGACCTTCCTTTCTTAAAGTAATGATGGCCACTCGTCTTCCTGTACTTACCTGCTTTTTTCTTGCCATAATACAAATACTAGCAGTCTATTCAGTAGGACTATCAGCTGTGTATCCACCTGACTTCTGCACAACACAACTGATGGTCCCAACCCCATTTATAAGGGAAGAAATCACACTTATTAAACCTGACAGGGCACAACTGTGAAGTGAAGACCATTTCAGGTGACTACCTCTTGAAGCTCATCAAGAGAATGCCAAGAGTGTGCGAAGCAGTAATCAAAGCAAAAGGTGGCTACTTCTGAAAATATATATATATGTATGTATGTATGTGCTTCAGCAACTAGCTCCCCATCTAAGAGGGTTTTTAGTGTCAATAGGAGTTTCATGCCACAGAGCTTCTCTTAAGACCGCAGACAGTTGTATTTAAAAAAAAATACGTATCCCAGCTGCATAGTTTAATAATTGTGAATTCCATGCTCTAAAAAGTCGACAGAATGCACTTTCTGTACTTGTTTTGCACTGCTTCAGTTACATATAGGCATATGTGTTAATGTAATAAAAAGCAGTAAGTGATCACTTGGTCTAGATTTTTTTTAACTGCTTAAATAAGCTGTTTATTCTAAATAGTTTTTTTTTTTTTTATCCTAATGGTCAAAAGAAAATCATTTTTTTTTACTTAATTGTAAACATATTGATATGTATATCAAATGTCGTAAAAATTTTGACAATATTGAGATATATTTGTTGTTTTTTATATATCGCCCAGCCCTACTCCTAGGTCCGTCTTCAGGTGCTGTCACAGTGATTGTTGGCGGTGTTGTGCTGCTGGTGGCTGCAGCTACTGCTGTGATCGCTACGGGATAAAAAGATATATGTAAGTATTGTAGCCAAGGATGTGGATCTTCTGAACTTTGGGCGGTTATGCTTTCTGTGGTTTGTTTGACACTGTCTAAAAGAGTCATTTGATTCCTTCATTCAGCTGATTCATTCAAAAACGCAGATTAAATCTGATGTGGCTTTGTTCTGAACTATTTTCGTTGGTGAAAAACAGACAATATTCATTGTCAACAATGTATGTCATTAACATTACATTCTTTCTTTCTCAACTGTTCAATATCACGCTTGCAATCATGTTGGTATTCAGGAAAACGCACTTTTGTTCATGATAACCACATCCAGTCTGCAAAACCATGGTGTTGATAATTATGGGAACTATTAAACAGTTCATAAATACAAATAATATTGAGCTTTATTGTGCTGTAGAATCTAAACGTAGCAGGTAATGTTTAAACCTTTTTGTGGTTTTTATGTTTGTGATTTTATGTCTTTTGCTCAGGTAGTTCTTTATCTAGCAGCATTAGAAAGAAGTATCATTAAATATGGCAGTGATATGACTTTGCTTCTACAGTGTGAGCTTCTGTGACCGATATTGACCGTCTCTTGTGTTTGACTTGAATCTTGTAGTGTAATAAATCCATTAATTATCAATATTACTAACATTTATTCTGGTTTTCGGCATGTGTGACTAGTTTGGATGAAGGGTTTGACTGGACAGATTAGTCATGTCATCATCACTGGTTCTCTTTGGAAATATGTGACAGAAAACCACTTCCTGATTTCTGTTAATCAGGAAATGTAAACAGATGATCATGTTGTGTCCGTCTGCAGAGATGTATTTGCCCTTATCCCAGCATGAGTAATATATTGATTGTGTTTATCTGTAGTATCCAGATATCTTTCTGACCGAGTGAATTCTTCACTTCAAAAATATTGACTCACTTTTTTCTAATTGTGTCTCTTAATATCTTGTATTGTTTTTCAGATTCTCCATACAGAAGAAATGAGCCAGAGGACACAGACCTGCCTTTGTTGAAGAATAAAACTTACAACAGCATCATTATGAATATTATGTGTGCATATAAATCTAATTCTGATGTTTTATACCTATTGCTCTTTGAATGTAATGCATACTTGCTTTTTTAGCTAAAATATCTGATGTGAAATGACGTGTGAGAAACAGAATTTATCTAATGTGTTTTCTTTTTTTTTATGAAAAAAGCATCAGATCAGAGTGACTTGTGGAATGTTATCACTCTTTTCTCATCCAGAAGTTTCTAGAAACACTTGAACTGTTAATTATTTTACATTTAAAAACTTGTCGCTTTTGCTGGAATGCCTTGCATATTTATTTACTGTTAAAGTATTTTACTTTCGTGATTGCTTGTACAGTATTATAACTGTGCTTTACTTTCATGCTATGATATATTCACTTAATTGCACTTTAACGTAAAACTATCCGATACTGGTGTTGATTTATTGTTTACTATTATGTGAGTTTATTGATTTGATTTTTTTTTTTTTTTTTTAATAGAGAAGCTTAAATTATTTATATATATATAGTTATAGTTATTATTATTTAAATATGGCTTTATTAAACATAATTGATGCTACATACTCCGTTACAGTTGGTGGCAGTATGCCCCTAATAAGTCGTCATTGTAACCCGCTATAAAACTAAGGGAAGAAAAACCACAACAACAAATACTGAAGTAATAGTAAATGAGTTCATATTCAAAGTCAAAGAGCAAACAAACTAGAGCATTTTTTTAAAAATGGTTTTAATGTTTGTTTTAATGTTTCAGGACTTCCATCGTTTTTGTTCATAATAACCTTCAAACGTGAGCACATTTCATGCCTAAAGTAATGGAATTTTCTTTTGTCAGCGTTTCAAAAATATGTCCCAAACTAGGGTCCCCTCAGTCAATCTTGGCCATTTCAACCACTGCATATTATGGAATTTTATGAAAAATAAATGTCACACAATGCAAAAATAAACAAAATGCAGTTAGAATACTGTTCAGGATGCTTTGCTTAATAATAATACGTAGTTTGAGTAATTTGTTATGCATGTATTTATGTATTTTACTTCACAATTTTCATCTGGTGGAACATAAAACAGGTGCAAAATTCCCACATACTTGCATCGAGGGACCTGAGCAGTATTACTGTTGATTTGGCTTCTTAGATTACCACACAGAACACATTGGCAGCCACAAAGCAAGTCACTGAGTCCTCAAACCATCTTGTCAGGTAGTGGTTACCAAGTTGGAGCAAATCTGTATCTGGAGAATGAATCTCACACAGTGAGGTTCTCTTTAGTATGTGGCTTTTTCTCACACACCATTTTGTTCCAAAAGCTAACTGATAAACTTCTTGAATTTTTTTTTGCTCTTAATATAAATTGATTAAATTACACGTGAATTCACTTTTGATTGTGCAGTTTGTGTATATTCTTGCATATTCTAATGAAAGCTGGGTTTGTCTTGCTAACTAACACTATCCGTGTAACCCCTTGTAGAACACAAATATAAAGGATGTCTTTGAATAGTTTCTGACAAAAAGTCACACTGAATATAAGATGCCAAATAGAAATTGAAGAGTAGTCAGTATAATAAATAGTGTCTGGTTTTACCCCCAAATTTAACATGTTGTGGTTTTCTCAAGTGTTTATGTTAATAAAAGCTAAGCCTAGAATCATCAAGTGAGTCTTTTCACTTATTTTGATCAAAACAATATGAAAACATTTTCGGGCAGAAAGAAAGCTTAATGATCTGCTTTGTCACTATAGCCATCTTTCTAGCGTGCTTTACTAATATTATTGATTAGGGATTTGATCCATTTCTTGTGACGACATCTGCATAAACCACCTCATCCTCTTTTTTGGCTCCCTGAAAAACAAAGACAGAAGATAGAAAGAGACACAAACATTTTTCAAAACCACTTATTGTTTACTAATATATTAAACATTCAGTGTGGCAGTCTTCAGGATGTTAAGATGTGCTGAGCAGTTTGACTACTTTTTTTTAAGATTCTTATTGCATTACATATATTGTAATGCCATAGCAGTGACAATTATGTTTTAATGTTTCCTTTATTACGCACATTCATGCATAAATCAGTAGAAATATGCTACTTTTTTCTCACATTAGCTTTCTGAAGGACTTAGTTTCCAGTGAGACAGTTTAACAGTGCTTGTTTAGTAAAAACTACTGGACTGAATCATGTTAGAAGTGTTTTTACAGTTATTTTTACGAGGATGAGAGATCTGCATCTGACCTTGGCCATTAGGGGTGTAACGATACGCATATTCTATTTGAACCGTTTGGTACGATGCTTTCGGTTCGGTACATGGTGCGCATTATGTACCGAACGGTTCGTTGGACTTATTAATTATATATATTAAAAAAAAAGTTAAATATAATATGCATTCAACAAGGTAGCCCAATAACCCAAACGACATAACAGGCAACGCCCCTGACACCCCCGAAGAAGAAAAAAACACCAACTTATATGTTTATGGCTACTCAGTCAGGCGCTCGCTCACTCAGTATGCGCTGAGTGAGCGAGCAGTTCATGCACGGTATGCGGTGGACAGTGCGTTTAACACACCAGAAATAGAAGATCCTCCAATAACCAACAGTTCTGGTGTTTGGGGGCACTGTGGATTCCCTGTAAGCTATAATGGTGATGGCAAGAGAGTGGTGGATAAAACAACAACGGTATGTCGCATCTGCTACATGACAATAGGGTACACCAGCGGGAATAAAAAAAAAAAAAAAAAAAAAACAGCGGGAATACTTGAAACATTTCAACTAATTTACGCCGACATCACCTTAGTGTGTCAGTATCTGGGTAAAGACGAAAAAGAGGAGAAACATACAAGCAACAAACTATCCCCGCAGCATTTACACAGACATTTCCAACTGACTCAAACAGGGCAAAAGACATCACCGCGGCGACATCATCATTGGTAGGCTTATAGCCGCGGATATGAGACCTTACTATTTACCATTCATTCTATCATCACCATTATAGTGGTAAGATATGGTAAATTGGAAGCGGGTGAAGAATAACGCCCAGCGGGCCTGTCTGGGGTTGAGTCTATTAACTGCTCGAAGTTATTCAAGGTTCTTGTGGTCAGTTAGAACTTGAAATGGGTGTTTGGCTCCCTCTAGCCAATGCCTCCATTCCTCCAGGGCAAGTTTAATCACAAGAAATTCCCGATTCCCGATGTCGTAGTTTACCTCCACCGGGTTGAGTTTCCGGGAGAAGAAGGCACATGGATGGAGGCGACTGGAATTCCCCTGCTGCTGGGAAAGGACCGCTCCCACTCCAGTGGGTGAGGCGTCCACTTCCAACACGAAAGGTTGATCGGGGTCCGGGTGTACTAGGAGTGGGGCGGTCGTAAAGGCTTGTTTGAGGGCTTGGAAGGCTTTTGTGGCTGTTGGAGTCCAGGAGAGAGATTTGGGCTTTTGGCGGAGAAGGTTGGTAAGAGGGCTGATGATAGAACTGAAATTGTGTATGAATCGTCTATAGAAATTTGCAAAGTCCAGGAATCGTTGCAGTTCCTTGATAGTGGTAGGAAAGGGCCAGTCCCTGACTGCGCTCACCTTCCCCTGGTCCATCCGGATGCCACTGCGGTCGATGGTGTATCCAAGGAACTGCACTGAGGGCTGATGGAAGGAACATTTCTCGGCTTTGAGATAGAGCTGGTAGTCCCTCAGGCGTTGCAGGACCTCCGCAACGTGGCGATGATGTTCTGCCAAGCAACGGGAGTAGATCAATATGTCATTAATGTATACTAGGAAGGACTTGTGGAGGAAATCCCGGAGCACCTCATGAAGTTCTGGAATACAGAGGGGGCGTTAACAAGTCCATACGGCATAACACAGTACTCATAGTGGCCAGTAGGGGTGATGAAGGCGGTCTTCCACTCGTCCCTCTCACGTATCCGGATGAGGTTATACGCGCTGCGAGGTCCAACTTGGTGAACACAGTGGCACCACGGAGATGTTCCAGGGCTGCAGGGACGAGGGGAAGTGGGTACCGGAATTTAAGAGTGATTTTATTGAGAGCTCTGTAATCTATGCATGGTCTCAAACCTCCATCCTTTTTTGCCACAAAGAAGAAGCTGGAAGCAGCAGGAGAGGTTGATGGACGAATATACCCTTGGGCCAGCGCCTCCTTGATATAGTCCTGCATGGCCTTCTCCTCGGGAACGGATAGGGGATATATCCTTCGCTTTGGCACTGGTTCACCTGGCAGCAGATCAATTGCACAGTCCCACGGCCGGTGTGGAGGCAGCTTGGAGGCCCGCTTAGGGCAGAAGAAATCGCTGAAGGGGGCGTAACACTGAGGAATGGTGATGGACTGGTGCTCGATCGGGCTCTCGATAGAGGTGGAGTAGACTGGTAGTGGTTCAGGGGGGTGCTCAACAGGAATGGGACAACCGGAGATGCATAATTGGAAACAGGCTACGCCCCACATCAGGATCTCGCCGGTTCTCCAGGAAATCACGGGGTTATGGTGCTCCAACCATGGGCGCCATAAGATAACGTCAGCGGTGGATTCCTCCAGAACCAGCAGATGGATCTCCTCATGGTGCAGAAGTCCAGCCGTCTTTGACGCTCCGCCATCGTGAGGTGGTAGGAATCCACAATCATAGGTTCACTGGCTGGTTCTGGGGAGCTGGTTCTTCTAAGCACGATTGCATACGAGTGGCGAAGCGAATGGATAACTGGATGAATCTCTCGAGGCCGATGGTATCCTCATATGCAGCGAGATGCAACCGCACTCGGGCTTCCAGTCCTTGACGATAGGTTGTCAGCAAAGCATGTTCGTTCCATCCACTGGAGGCCGCCAGAGTCCTAAACTGCAAGGCATATTCATTGACAGACATTTTCCCTTGTTTTAAAATATACAGCTTCTCACCAATCGAAGAGTCCCAAGCAGGTCTGCAGAAAACTTCACGGAAATGGTCGATGAAGCTAGAATAAGACTGGATAACTGGGTTATTCTGAGTCCAGAGTGAATCTGCCCAGAGTAGTGCTTTGCCTTGCAATTGGGAAATGATAAAGGCTACCTTAGAGCGGTCCGTTGGACACATGTGTGGTTGCATCTCCAGGACCAGTGAACACTGAAGGAGAAATCTGCCGAACCAGAGTAGGTCGCCGGCCTGGCCATGGGACTGGCGTGCACGGCAGGTGAGGAAGTGATGACAGGGTCGGCGGAAGTGCTCACCTGGTGGAGGAGATGCTGGGACTGCCATGAGTGTTCGACAGAGTGTATCTACCAGATCTTGGAATGGGTCTGTGAGGCTCATGCTTGTGTCTGTCGGTCTTGGTCCGGTCATCTGTTACGGATCACTCGGGAAGCTGAGGAGGTGACAGGTGAAGATGTTTATTTTTAATGACACAAGCAGAGGAGCAGGAAGTGAGGAGTGACAAGGAGTTAGGATCCGTGCAAGTAAGGCTGTGACTTCTTGGAGGGACAGTGAATCACACACACCCACACTTCGTGGAACTGGGTTCTTCGGAGAGAATCTCTGGACAGAGTAGAAGAGGAGTTAGTCCTTATAGTAAGCATACAGGAATGATCTTGTCGTGAACGTGACCGGACAATGAGTGCGTGTGTGTTGCTTTTGTAGTGCAGCGCTGATGAGTGGGTGATGAGGAGCAGGTGGAGGTGATCTAATATTCAGGTGAGGGTGTGCGCTGAGATTGTGTGGAGGTGGAACCTGGCGTGTTTGTAACATTTACTTAATATTTATTAATAGTACTGATAAAACTAATTGTTATTTTTTTTAATCAATATTTAGTAGTAGTAGTAATAGTAGTAGTAATCATAATTATTGTTATTAATGTTGTTTTTATTACTACAGAAGAAATGAGGGATGGAAGATAATGGGATATAAACATATAGTTTAATAAATATGCATTAATGACACAGTTATAAATTCTCTTACCAGTTTCTGTGCTTTTTGTTTGAAGAATGTCGCTTCAGCGTATGTGATCTCTTCATTACCAGTCTGATCTGTTCCTACAAACAATAATTAAATAATAATAATAAAAAAATCAATATTAAATTTGTTTCTTTTCCTTTCTTTTTTAAAGCTATGTATTCTTTTTGTTATTTTAATGCTTTACGATTAGTTTTTGTACTTTTGCAGATCTGTCAGCGATAGGATACTCTTACCTTCTTGGTCTGTTTTTCTGTGTCTCCTGTAGATCCAGTAGATCCCGACTGCTGCTACAATCAACAGAAATCCAGCAGCCGCTGCAGAGATCAGTATTTTCTGAGATGCAGAGACTGGAGAATGTGAGGAAAAGAGTGAAGTCTGTGAAAAATGCTACAGAAAATATGATTAACCTAAATATAGCCTAAACAGAATTTAACATTTAATAAAAACGAAATAGAATTAGGTATTTTGTGATATTCGTGTTATATAAGGACAGACAGCAAACACGCACACTGAACCTTTTCATCGTATATGAAAAAAAAAATAACTATAGTTTTTGGTATTGTCAACCCCAAATTACAATGTCACATTTGGGACATTTTGCAAAATGCAGTAAAACCAATAATCAGTGATTTTCTAATCCTCTGGAACCTTAAAGTACACAGAACAACTTTTGAATGTTTGACTGGCCAACTATTAATAGCATCCTTAATTCCCACACTATTAAAATGTTTAATTAATAGGACAGTTGATGTGACACAGTGGTAAATTTGCCCATGTCCCGATTTTTTTGGAGTGTGTTGCAGCTATAAAAATCTAAATTTGCTCATATATACAAAATACAATTCATTTGGCCAGATATATAATTGGAAATCTGTTCTTTGTACTTTTGTCTTTCAAATAAAGGGTAAAGAGATGTGAGGTAATGATGGAGGACCATCAAATGTTTAAGAAATGTATGTCAAATCATGAAAGTTAAGCCACTGGTAAGATACCCACATTAAGATATTTTTTTCTAATAAATATTAGACAGAACAAGCACAACTGTAGCTGTGACTCACCATAGACAGTAAGATTGAATCTGTATGTGGTTGCTTTTGTGCCTTTGATGTTTACTGTATAATTTCCAGAGTCTGTGGTTCTGGTGTTTGTGATGATCAGAGATCCAGTCTGATTGTCCAGCTTCAGTCTGTCTCTGAATCTCCCATCAAGAACATCATCATATGTGGAGACAGTTCCCTCCTCTTTATTGATTTGAGCTAAACGAGTCTCTGGATATCCAAATGTCCATGTTATTACATCAAGTTTCTGTAATTCAGTAACATTAGTCTGTAGAGTGACTGATTCTCCCTCCATCACTGACACTGACTTCACTTCATCTTCAACACCAAACACTGGAGAAGAGACAGAGTTTCACAGTTACACATTGTTAGTGTAAAAATAAATAAATAAACATTGGTTTAATCTAGGCTTATCTTAAAGCTTGCAGGTTTGAAATGATGCTTTCTTGAGATTCTGAACACTGCGGTGAAGTGAGGGTTGTTGTTTTTTTTTCCAGAAAAGTCTGAGCTGATTTTAGTCAGTTCATGTCAGACTGTTTGTGGAGGACATTTAGCACTGGCTCTCATTAAACTGAAATATCAGAAGTGAAATAAACTGCAGGAGCCATTACATCGCAAACCACCAGAGAGACTGATCTGTTCTGAGTTCATTTAACTGGACACCAGCATCTCTGGTGATGATCTCAGGTGAGTAGAATTACTGAAAACAAAACGTATAACCATTAGATCAGAATATGTGACAACAACATACTGTATATGAAGTTTAATGCGAAACATTGCAAAGATATACTGGATTCTACTCATCAGTGGTGTGTGAACAACATTTGTGGTTGTTTCCCCAAAAAATCTATGAACGAAATGCACAGATCACTCAATTTCACTTTTTTATTGCTCTATTTTTTAAATCCGCAGCTTTTTAAAACTCTAAAAGTACAACAAACTAGCTCTTTAGCTTTCTAGTAAATCACAACGGGGCATAGGATAATACTTCTTCAGTGTTCATCAAAACACTACAGTATGATCTTATTTCAGACTGGTATTAATCATGATCGGTTATTTCAGTAACAAACAGACACTTATTGTACAGAATCTATAGTACAGGTAGATACAGATGAACTGTATTACAGTCCCATTACAAATACACAGACTGACATAAATCAGTGAAACTGCATTATCTGTAAGTAGTTTTTTTTTACATTTTAAAACAAGATTTATGTGCTTTCCGGTCTGAAATTCTGATTGGATATAAGCTTTATTTATATTGCAGATGCTTGTACCATCAGGCAGAAAAAACAACTGATTTTTAAAACACTGTAAATTCTGATTTCATCATTTAAGATGTCAATAGAGCATTCACTGAATGTGAGACCAAACACAATGAAATGCTAGTTTGATTATGATTCTGGTACAACTGAAACTATAAAAATGTTTCCGACTTACCAACCAGATGCCAAAAGCTCAAACAGCAAAAAACAGAAAAGCAAAACATTTCCTTCGGCAGCTCAGAAAAGGAGAAATTAAAGTCCTGTAGTGAGTGTACGGAGATCACAGAGATGAAAACTGCTGAAGTCTGTGTTGCGTGTCTGCTGTGGGTTGTACTGGTCTTTTTTTGTTTTATAAACCACAGTCTCTCGTGTTTTATGCAGAGCTGCCTACCATCATTTTAATGATACTTTATTGATTCATGACCTCTCCCACTTTTGTTTGGGGTAAATTCATTTAGTAGTCTAGTCTAAAAACAAATACTATAGCTTAATTGTCAATTTCCAAAAAAAAAAAAAAAACTCAGAGGGGCCATTTAAATTTATGTCTATCTGAATTTTAGCAAAGACTAGTGATAGAATTTAAATTAAACACAAACAATGTATGTTTTAATGACTGCGAGAAGTCATGGTTTTGAGAAAATGACTTTTAAAGTGGTTGTTTCTGCTTTGGCTGCAGTAACTTCCACCAGACATTTCCTGTCATTGCAACACATTGGAATCTTGCACCATTTCTCTCTGAAAAAAAAAAACATTGTTACATGTAAGCATTCTTCTTTTGGTCAACTGCAGAAGATCATTTGCTCATGTGCTTTGTCTGTCGATGGAATATGGCTTTATCTGTGGAGTCCTTCCATGCTGTTTTTTCTTTAGAAACAACCAAATTTTCTTTCAGAGAGAAAGCCATTCACTGACACTCGAGCTGAAGATTCTTCTTAACATTCAGAGCAGCAGAAGCGTCACTGAACTTTCTCCATTTAAAGACGGAGCATTGGACGGATCAACAAAAAGGTACTTCAAGAGAAACTTACTTTTTTTTTTTTTTTTTTTTACAGAAAATGAGTTCCAACTTTATTTAAATCAACAAACCTGAAACTTAACTGAGCAACTTCTCCAGTCATAAAAACATTTGTTGTTTCTGTTTAATATAAATTCTATCACTATTTATGCTGAAATTCAGGTAGAACTAAATAAAGTTCCCATTCAAAGCAAATGCTAAGGTAGTTTACATAAAATATATATACTGAAAACAATGAAACAAAAGGAAGTAATAGTATAGTATATCTTAAAAATACTCAAGAGGTTAATAACAGTTAAATATTTTTTCATTACATAATAAACCAAAAAAATAAAAATAAAAATAAATAAAATAAAATGTTTTTTAACCGATAAACCTTTATAAATTTACTAGTTGTGAGCATTAATTAAATTACATTTTTTTACAACAATTTAGTTTAATAGCTAAATTATCGGTGAACAACTGCATTACCCATGGTGCTGTGCAGAAATTTCCACCAATCAGAAAGTTGCAGTGAGGAAAGCTTATCAAAAGACACATTTGTACCACAAATGTCCTCCTCCTGCTCGCTCAAAACACTTTAAGATTTATATTAATATTTTGCATTTATATTTCTTCGTTGTTGTTGTTTTTCATTTGATTACTGTATGTCATTTGTAATGCTTCATGGGATTGCAGTTCTTTCCCTCACCAAAGGTCACAGTCTTGTAACTTTGTTGTTTTGTCCAGATTTCATGTAGGCTTTGCTTCAAATAAAAGTTTATAATGATGTGATTCTCCTCATATCTGGAGAGCATAGTTCATGGCAGAGGTGTAAAGAGTATCTGAAAACCATACCTGTGTAAAAGTACAGATACCTTACAGTGAAAATTACTCCATTACAAGTTACAAGTCACCAATTTCAATACAACTTGATTAAAAGTCTTAGAGTATTCGGTTTAAGTATTTTATACTAAATATAGGCTCAAAGATGCAGCAGTCAGAGATGTACTAGTGAAAAACAAGAACGAGTTTATTGGTGAGAATAATCATATTTTCAAAAACCAAAAAAGTTAATAAAAATAAAAACAATGCCCATCAGTATAATGGATAAATAAAATAATGTTAAAATAATGTTAGTAATGGAAAAACACATAAGATATAGTACTTTAAGTGCCTTGCAGTTGTGATATCACTTATTTTGTAGGAGAAATAAACTGCTTCAGAAAAAGCTATATGTCAAGAAAGTAAAACTTGCTGATATCTACGATACTCAGTATAACTACAGAGTATCCAAAAATATACTCAAGTACAGTAACTAATTACATTTACTCAAAAACGTTATACCTCTGGTTTATGGCTTATAACACTAACAAAGACTTTTTAAAAATCCCTATGTAATCCCAAATGTAGCTTTGCTTCGCACAAATACGTGTTTTGTATTTTTTTAGTGGAAAAATTTTAAATGTTGCATCAACTATTATATGCGTAGGCCTACAGGTAAGTAAGCAAGTAAAACAAACATTTTGGTTTATTGCATAAATACAAGCAGGATAAATGTTTTTTTTTTTTAGGGTATTATATAATGTCATTATTTATTACAAACATAAAAACTCGTATGTGTAGTCTATAACAAACCATCTGTCCCTTTGCAAGAAATTTTTACAAAAAACTAAAAGGTGAAACACTAAGTGAAAATAGCCGCCGTGTTGGCAGAGGATATTTACATTAACTCCGCCCACCAACATGATTCGCTAGTCAAGATTACAAGAGACAGTTGACACTTGTCAGCTCCAGTTGTGTTGAAGGTAAAGATTGTGTCATACTTATTTTGACGGATTCAAATCCACCTTTTGGCTAACTTTTACTCCCTTTTCAAATTTTGAAATCACATCAGAAAAGCATTTATTTTCAATGAAAATTAAGGAAATAATAATAAAATGTTGAAAATTAAGGTAGTATTATATAGGATAGGATTAGGCTCAATATCAAGCAGCAAAATGAACTGTTTTGTACAGCTTAAAATAGCTGGATGCAAATGAGACCGGAAGCTAGACACATAGAATTTACAAAATGGCGGCACCCATTTTTATGTCAGAAAAAAATACAAAGGAGAGTCACAAAACAGATTTCAGACAGACTTCTGAGGCAGCAAAAGGTCTAATGATCTACAGCAATCCATAAACTTTGGTGAAAACCAGACTAATAGTTAATTACAAATACTGATTTATTGGTAGGAATTAGTAGAAATGTAACTAAAGCTGCCTCCAAGATGTGTACAGATGAAGAATCATAATCATATCCCAGCATTCAAATATGCATTGGTGACTCAGTACACAGCATATATATATATATATATATATATATATATATATATATATATATATATATATATATATATATATATATATATATATATATATATATATATATATATACCAGACTTCAAATGCAGAGCATGAAGACACAATATTTTAATATCGTCTTATGTCTTATGTAACTTTTCTTTTTCTTTTCTTTTAGGTGTGTTTAGTGAAACAATGTCATTGTCAGTGAAGGAGGGAGATTCTGTCACTCTGTTCTCTCAGCTGACTGAAATAAAGAAAGACGATGTGATAGATTGGAGGTTTAAAGACATTCTCATAGCTAGAGTAAGAAATAATAGAAACCCCTCAGTTTACGAGGATGCTCTTGATGGGAAATTTAAAGACAGACTGAAGCTGGACGGTCAGACTGGAGATCTCACCATCACAAACTTCAGAAACACTGACTCTGGAGAATATGAAGTCACCAACAGCATCAACACCTTTAGGAAGAAATTCAATGTCACTGGTGAGTGTCTGGTGCATGTCAGTGTTATCATTAGCTCATTTACATTGTTTCATCATTCTTATTTCATCTTAATTATCTGAAATGTAACTGTTAAACATACAAGATGCACAACTTGTCCATGTATCTTAAAGAATTTAGACATTTGTCAAGCTAGTAATAAAATTACCTCCAAAAATGGTCTCATATGCCCCTTTTCCCCCAAAAAAACATCACCAAACAAAAGGCATGCAATCACTGACAAGTCAACATTATATTAAGAAAATAAAACTTTACATATCAGAACTCTAAAATTAACCCCTAAATTAAAACAATGGTTTAAAAACCCATAGTTTAACCAAGAAGGAACATCAAATGTTTAATAAAATCTTTTCTATGAATCCACTAGCTGTTGGAGTTACAAAATAACGGCAACACATTGAAATAATTGTGAAATTTTGAAGTAGAAAATCTGTAAAAGTATCTTATTGTAAAGCATCCTCCAATAATCTTCTTCTAGAAACCATTATCTCTGTGATCTCCATCTGTCAGTGTTATTGTGGTTTACACTAACAACTGTCTGTCTTTAGTTCACTCAGGTCTGTCTTCAGGTAAAATAGCAGCGATTGTTGTTGGTGTTCTTGTTCTGCTGGTGGCTGCAGCTGTGGTTATTGGTGTGATTTGCTACAAGTACAGTAAGTATTACAGTCATACAATGAGAATGAGAGAAAACATTGAGCTGTGGATAGTGAAGGTGTAGCAGGGGACGTTTAGTCGGGTTTAAACCGTTCTGTTATTGTATGTTTGTGACATGGTTTTATTCAAGCTGTTCTTTTTCTTGCAGCATTAGTAAGAAATATCATTAATACACAAATTAAAGATGCTAGTCATATGACAGAAAGCAGGAGGCAGATCTGGAACAAATGTTTCTTTTGTTGATTTCTATTTTTGATCTTTGTTGTGTATTTCTCTGTTTCTACAGTATGAGCTTCTGTCACAGATGATGATGACTGACTCTGGTAAGAAACTCAGGTGTTTCAGTGTAATAAATGAATTTAGTATAATTATTTTAGCATGTTGTTGAATAGTTTGAAAGAAGGATTGTGAGTTTGTGTGACTCGACAGATTATTCTTGCCATTGTCAATAGTTCTCCTTGGAAATGTGTGACAGAAAAGAACTTCCTGATTTCTGTTAAAAGAGACTTGGTCCATCTTTTGTTTATATACATAAAATAAAAAAAAGTGTATAATATCTAAATGAAATGAAATCTCACGGGGGGAATTGTGTTTCTAACATTAATAATATTATATTGATATTCAGTTGTCTACTATATCCAGAGAAAATCCCATTGATTCAATGAAAAACACTTTTGATGCATGATACGTTTTATTATTTTTATTTATATATTTATTTTTAATGTAACTGTCTATTAATAACAGGGTTTTTTTTTTTTTTTTGTCAGATTCCTGGAGAAATAGTATGCCAGTGAACACAGTCCTGAGATGTTTCCGGCAGCTTCATTGTGAAATTATTTTAATATTATAATGATTTAAATAAATAAATCAACATTTCACATGACATAAATATTAGTCAGAGCCTATAGTGCATACTAAATGAGCTATTGATATTTCTTGAATTAATTATTAGCAAGGTATCACATTAGATCCTCTGACCAAAGTGTTTTGTTTATATATATATATATATATATATATATATATATATATATATATATATAACATAAGCATGTTTCATTGTCATGTGACACTTTCTTCACTACTAGGAGTTTTTAGAAACATGAGTCATTGTTTAATTCAAGAACCAGTTAGTTGTTAAACTTCATGTGAAAATGTATGTGATGCTTTATTGAAGGAGTCATCTGCAGAACTTTTTTTTATATTATTTTACCTTTTTTCTTTTATTATGAACTGTGCCTTACCTTTATGCTATACATATTAATTGCACTTAATTGCACTGATATGTATCTATCTATTTGTGAATCTGTTCATCTGTTTGTCTGATTGTTAAAATAAAAAACGTAAAAAAAATCTAGTACTGGTGATGATTTATCACTGTTGTGTAAGCTTATTGAAAGCTTATTGATCTGATTGTTTCTGTTTTATTTCAAGCTTCAGCTTGAATTATTTGCATTTAACATTTTGAGCCTGATGCAAAACAAGCAAAAACAATATTTATAGTTTATTAGGCTACGTCCACACGAAGCCAGAGCTTTCCTTATCCGATCTTTATTATTTATTAATGTAGTATAAATGCCAGACCAGCATGAGGCGCTGTAATTCTGCCGCAGAAGACTTAGACTATGTGAATAACCTTGTGTGTGGTACACAAACGAACATGAAACAATACATTTATTAATCTGTGTTAATGTTAGTTAATGAAAACACAATCGTTCGGTGTGTGTTCATGTTTTTGTTGCTGTTACGTGACGTAGAGGTGTCTGACTAGGGGCAAGATGTGGGCTGATGACGCCATTTTTTTCCCCGAAAATATACGGATTCACTGTCCACATGAAAACGCAAGGGCGGCATTTCCAGATTTATCCACTCTGGTACCCAGTAAAAAAAAAAATATCAGTATCACTCTCCTAAAACTGTGGATGTGGACGGAATGCCGATACAATACAAGATTTATGCATATAAAGCGAAAAGTGTCTGCTTGTGGAAGTGGCCTAAGACGTGCAAAATACAGGTTTATCTCAACAAATTTGAATGATGTGGAAAAGTGACTTTATTTCAGTAATTCAACATAAATTGTGGAACTCGTGTATTAAATAAATTCAATGCACACAGAATGAAGTAGTTTAAGTCTTTGGTTCTTTTAATTGTGATGATTTTGACTCACATTTAACAAAAACCCACCAATTCAATATCTCAACAAATTATAATATGCTGACAGTCCAATCAAATAATCAACTCAAAACACCTGCAAAGGTTTCCTGAGCCTTCAAAATAGTTTCTCAGTTTGGTTCACTAGGCTACAATCATGGGGAAGAATGATGATCTGACAATTGTCCTGAAGACAATCGTGAGCCGCTATTTAAAAAAATAAAATCCCTTCAAAAAGGTCTCTTCAGTATAACGGCTAACTAAAATAATGTTAAAATAATGTTAGTAATGGCTAAACACATAAGATATAGTACTTCAAGTGCCTTGTAGTTGTGATATCTCTTCTTTTGTAGGAGAAATCAATTGCTGCGGAAAAAGGTATATGCCATGCATAATGTAATGTGTAATTACAACACACATTACAAATGTAGAAACATATTAAATATTACACCAGCTATTATGTGTGTACTTATAGGTCTACAGGTAAGCGGGGAGTTAATGGTTTTATTGCATAAATACAAACAGGATTTGTGTTTAATGGATACTGAATAAAAAAATATATATATTTTAAGTAGGCTGTTAATGTTATTATTCATTCCGAACATAAAAACTGGTGTATATATATATATATATATATATATATATATATATATATATATATATATATATATATATATATAGTATTTAACAAAACATATGTTTATTTCCAAGAAATGTTTACGAAAACTCAAACTAGCACCGACGCTCCAGTCCGGCAGGTGGCAGTAATCAAGTAAATGCTGGTTGCCAACCGCCAATCATCAAAAGAAGAACAGGTAGCGTCAGATACTCTTTGCGCTTGTTTTGCTTTCACAATAATAGAAGATAAAGACTCTTAAACTCTTTCTGGAGTATAAATATCATTGCAAAAATTCATAAGTACATGTTCAGTCGATATATGTTCTTTTCGTTGATTTTTAGTTTTTTAGTCAGTGATTCTTTCTGTCGATCGGTTTGATTCTGATGCGATTAAAGCGGAGCAGATTACAAATAATATCCATCCGGAAACTCTATTTTTGCCCAATTTTACTGAGATAAGAAAAACAGTTTGTTGCTCTTACGAAAAAATAATGTGTATCTTTCTTTTATAAACACTTTCGGTTTCTCTTTGTAAAATCCGTAATTTGTATGTAGCTTATCTCATTCACGGTGTTACGTTAAATGTGATAACAGTATAAAAATTAAAAAAAAAAAATAATGACATTTCTGTATTTATTGTAAGTATATTACGTAACAATTCAAGTGTAGTACACACTTTCTTAAAATATATATATTATAGTTTTAATTCCGTGTTTTAAAGGCTATATACTATTGGTAAAATTTTCAGGTGTTTATCCTAGTGTTTATTTTTTTGGGGTTCTGTGTAACTGTTTTTTTTTTCTTTTTCTTTTCTTTTAGGTGTGTTTAGTGAAACAATGTCATTGTCAGTGAAGGAGGGAGATTCTGTCACTCTGTTCTCTCAGCTGACTGAAATAAAGAAAGACGATGTGATAGATTGGAGGTTTGGAGACTTTCTCATAGCTAGAGTAAGAAATAATAAAAACCCCTCAGTTTACGAGGATGCTCTTGATGGGAAATTCAGAGGCAGACTGAAGCTGGACGGTCAGACTGGAGATCTCACCATCACAAACTTCAGAAACACTGACTCTGGAGAATATGAAGTCACCAACAGCATCAACACCTTTAGAAAGAAATTCAATGTCACTGGTGAGTGTCTGGTGCATGTCAGTGTTATCATTAGCTCATTTACATTGTTTCATCATTCTTATTTCATCTTAATTATCTGAAATGTAACTGTTAAACATACAAGATGCACAACTTGCCTGTGTGTCTTGATGAATCTAGAAATTGACAAAGCACATTTTAACTCCAAAAATGATCTCATATGCCCCCCCCCCAAAAAAAAAAGATCTCACCAAACAAAAGTCATGCAATCACTGACAAGTCAACAGTATATATATATATTAAAAAAAATAAGTTTTAAAAAACCATAGTTTAACCATGAAATAACACCAAATGTACCAAAATTAAGTTCTTCTGCTTTAAAAGGAATAGTTCAGCCAAAAATTATCCAAATATTTATGTTGTTTACTCACTTTGAAGTTGTTCCCAAACTTTCTTCTGTTAAACAAAAAGCTAGATTTGTTTGAGGAATGGAACCAAACAGTTGCTGATCTCCATTGAATTCCATATTATTGGGGAATAAATCAAATACTGTGGAAGTCAATGGCTAGAAGCAACTGTTCGGATACCAACATTCTTCAAAATATATGTGTGTTCAGCACAAGAAAAACAAATCCTAGCAGCTTGGATCAACTTGAAAGTGAGTGAATAAGAGACTATGACACAACTGACTTCTGTTGCTCTAACAGCGTAACAACTGTTGTCATGTTTGCGGAGTATTTTTAACTGTGAAATCTGCGTTATTCACTACTTAAAATGTCTACATAATTGATTTCAGTCTTGTGTTCACATCAAACTTCTGCTGTAACTCAGTCAAACAGCATCAACGGTGAAGAAATAAATCACTATGTTACAATCAATAGAATCAGAATCAGATTTATATTTACTATGTTTTTGTATTTTCTGATGGTTCATACTTTATAGCAGTGCAATTTCCGGCAGAGTTTAGCTCCAACTCTATTCAAACAAACTTACCTGTGATTTTCTAATGATCCTGAAGACATTGATTAGCAGACTCAGGTGTGTTTGATTAGAGTTAGAGCTAAAGTGGATCTCGTGAGCCTGATTTGATGATCACTGCTTTGTAGGGTTTATTATAGATTGGATATATTCACCAGACATGTTCATGCTGAGATGAATCAAATGAAAGCTGGTGAAAGAATGCAGAAAGAAATCTGACTGATTCCCTATAAAAAAAAAACACACTATCCTCACAGCCAATAAATAACAGTGTCAATGTCCAGAAAATGTATGAATGTCGTCGTCAGAATAGTCCATCTGCCATCAGACGTGCAATCTGGGTTATATGAAGCGACGGGAACACTATTTATAAGCAAAGAAAGCAAAGATAACGACTCTATTCACTACAGCCCCCTCTGCACACTTTGAGCTTCAAAAACGCTCTTCAGGAGTCTACGGTTGACGTCACGGACACTACGTCCATGTTTTTATACCGTTTATGTTTGTAACCAGACGACTTTTATACCTTTTCTGGACCTTGCCACTGTTATTTATTAGCAGTCTATGGGACAATCTTAATCCTCTTGGTGTTCATCCAAAATATCTTAAGTTGTGTTCCAAAGACTAACAAAGCTTTTATGGGTTTGGAATGACATGGGGGTAAGTGATTTATGACAAAATTTTCATTTTGGGATGGAGAATCCCTTTAATTGTGAAATTTTGAAGTAATAAATCTGTAAAAGTATTTTCTTGAAAAGCATCCTCCAATAATCTAGCATCTCTGTGTTCTCCATTTGTCAGTGTTATAGTGGTTTACACTAACGACTGTCTGTCTTTAGTTCACTCAGGTCTGTCTTCAGGTAAAATAGCAGCGATTGTTGTTGGTGTTCTTGTTCTGCTGGTGGCTGCAGCTGTCGGTGGTGGGATTTGCTACAAGAAAAGTAAGTATTACAGTCATACAATTTGAGAAAACTGTGCTGTGGATAGTGAAGGTGTAGCAGGGGACGTTTAGTCGGGTTTAAACCGTTCTGTTATTGTATTTTTGTGACATAGTTTTATTATGGTTTTCATGTAACTTTCTCAAACTCAAGTTCTCCTTGTTGGTACCAAATCTAATTTGTCAAAATCCAACAGTTTTTCACTTTCTGTTGATAACTTTCTGTCATCTCCCCATCTACTCAGGTTAAAAGTCTGGTTAAAAGGTCCACAATAGTACTTTATCTTTTGAAAAGCATGTGAACAATATTACTTCGTCTGCGAATCTCCATTTATCATCCATATCTCAGCAGCCTTCTTCCATTTCTCATCCCAAATCCCTAGCTGTTCTTGTACATGCTCTTGCACTGATTACTGTAACTCTCTTCTCTTTGGTCAGCCTAAAAAACTCGATCACAAACTTCAATTGGTCCAGAATTCATCTGCCCGTAATATTACTAGAACCTCCTCCATTGAGCATATCACTCCAGTTCTCTACCATCTTCACTGGCTTCCTGTTTAATGCCATGAAAGGTGCCTTTAAATAAAATGTATTATTATAATAATATTATTATTATTATTATTATTCAAGCTGTTCTTTTTCTTGCATCTTGCAGCATTATTAAGAAATATCATTAATGCACAAATGAAAGATTCTAGTCATATGACAGAAAGCAGGAGGCAGATCTAAAGCAAATGTTTCTTTTGTTGATTGCTTTACTTTTTTGATCTTTGTTGTGTATTTCTCTGTTTCTACAGTATGAGCTTCTGTCACAGATGATGATGACTGACTCTGGTAAGAAACTCAGGTCTTTCAGTGTAATAAATGAATTCATCATCATTAACCTTTATTATTTTAGCATAGTGTTGAATAGTTTGAATGAAGGATTGTGCGTTTGTATGACTGGACAGATTAATCTAGGGTGACCAAATGTGCCTTTTTTCCAGGACTCATCCTCAATTTTTATATTGCCTAAAATATCCAAGTTTTGGCTTTTTTTGTTCTGCGCAGACCATTTGTTGTATGACAAAGTACCGAGAGAGCTCTAGAGAGCAGACAGCTTCTTGTGCTTTTGATTCACTCTCACAGTACTTTGACGTCATATAAAGATCAGTCTGCCTAGTGCTTCTTCAAATCCAACACTAATATGCACACGTTATTTGCATCGCTTTGACCGTTCTCTGTAGATCTCACGCACCATGATTGGTTGATTACGTACAATGCCTGCATGCTATTGGTCAAACGATCATTACCTTCATTAAGAATGAAAACAGCAAACCAAAGCCAAAACCTGGATATTTTAGGCAATAATGCTGGCCAGGACGTGGCACATTTGGTCACCCTAGATTAATCATGTCATTTTCAATCGTTCTCTTTGGAAATGTTCAACAGAAAAGCACTTCTTGATTTCTGTTAAAAGAGACTTGGTCCATTGTATATCAACAGTTTTTTTTCTTCTTTTTTAAGTGAATAATGAAGATACGTTTTATTTTTAATTTATATTTTTATTGTAAATATCTATTAATATCTGGTTGTTGTTTTTTGGTCAGATTCCTGGAGAAATAGTATGCCAGAGAACACAGTCCTGAGATGCTTCTGGCAGCTTCATTGTGAAACCGTTTTAATAATATAATGATTTAAAGAAATCAGTCATATTTCTCCTCTTGAGACTTTAAAATCATATGTGAGCAGATAAATTTAATCAACATTTCACATGCCTTAAATATTAGTCATTGCCTATAGTGCATAGATAAACTAATTGATATAGCAAGGTATCATATGAGAACCTCTGACCAAAGCCTATAATATAAGAAAGGGGAAGTCGTGGCCTAATGGTTAGAGAGTCCAACTCATATTCCAAAGGTTGCGGGTTTGAGTCTGAACGCAGAATGTACAGTGCTCTCTCTACCCTGAATACCACGACTGAGGTGTCCTTGTCCTTATCTGAAGTGAATCTGTTCATCTGTTTATTAAAATAAAAATACATAAATCTGGTACTGGTATTTATTTATCACTGTTGTGTAAAAGTATTGAACTTTTATTTCTAGCTTCAGCTTGAATTATTTGTTTACCATTTTGAAAACAAGCAAAATATATATATCTTATTTGGTATATATATATATATATATATATATATATATATATATATATATATATATATATATATATATATATATATATATATCTTAGACATGCTAAATATATAAATATTTAAGCTATGCTAAGTCATTTAATCAAGTGTCTTTTTACATTTAACACTGCACTGAACTTAACATAATGATTCAGCTTTTGACCTTTACTGACGCTGACTAGCTCTTCAACTCAAAATAAACCGAAATTAGTTTCTAATAAACTGTTCTCTTTTGTTTATTTGTATTGGGGTGGTGGAGCTAATGTTAACAGAGCTAGTTCCTGGTTAAGATGGCGCTATAGTGCTGTGTTTGTGCTGCTTGTTCTTTTCTTTTGCTTTATTTGTAGATTTCTGCGCATATTTTAAACTTTATTTCAATTTCAAAAATTTCAAAACATGATTCATGTCAAACAATTCCAAAAAAAGATTTGCCACTGAAATTTGCAATGGGAAATCCGTTTAACAACAGTTATTTTTTCAACTGCAAAAGAAAAAAAAAAATAGAAAAATGTAATTAAAAATTAAGGGCAAAGATTCGGAATTCTTATATTTAAGATGAGTTTATCTTTCTTTGGGCAGCAGCACGTATCAGTGGAGCTGGATGAAGTGTTTCAGTTTGATATTTCCGTCTTCCGTAAAAAGGAGTCATTTTCCTGATGACGTATAATAAAAACATGCCAGCTTTACAATTGTTGTTCGCTATCAAACACAAAAGTGTCCCAGAAACTTTGTGCACGTTACCAACAGAAGATGTAATTTAGCGTTTCACACAATTGATTCAGCACTCGTTTACTGGGAGGTTTTAATATAATGTAGTGTCATATTTACTAGTTTAGAAGTGAATGTGTATCATGTGTTTCACATCTCGATGCGTGCCGCCATGTTCGAGACGTCACATGCACGCGCTTCTGTGAAACATATGGACTTTCGCTTGAGATGGAAATTTAATTTAAGTGGCTTTATGTTGCACTTTTTCTTTGTAGACGTTGGGAAGTATTACTTTTTGATGAACGTAAATTACATCTGTAATTAATATTTCAGTTATAATAGCATGTTATTTTACTGTACAACGTGATCCTGTTTACGTTTGTCACCTGGTGGTCGATAAAACACGTGAAGAGTCCCCACAGTCTCGCATTGACTAGGAACCTGAACAATATCATAATGAATGCGTCTCTTTAGTAAAGCACATAGCAACCACATAGAAAATCCTAGTAGCCGCAGAGGACACCAATGAGACCTCATCATGTGGAGCAGGTGCAGATCTGCAGACCTTCACAAAACAGAGTCAGGAATATGACGGCATCAGGATCCCAGGTGAGATTTTCTAGCAAACCTTATATATATATATATATATATATATATATATATATATATATATATATATATATATATATATATATATATATATATAGTCCTTCATTGTCCCGATACTGTTTGCTGCTAAAATTGGGTTAATTTTAATTGATGTTTGAATTACATTTGAATATGTCTTTAATTTTATTTTCCTTGTATCTTTTATGGCGTTGTGAAGCGCAGAATTAAAATATATTATAACGGTTCGTACGTAAATAATTTGAAGGCAGTTCATTTAAGAATAGCTACATTTTTAAACTGTTGTGTATAAAGCAATAAACTGGTTTTATTCATGCTTTCTGAAAAAAAAAATAATAATAATGATAGGATTTCCGCAATCAAAGGATGTGTCCAGTATTTAATATCGACTGTTTAGAATAAGAACCAATCAAATTCGTGGATGATTCATTCTTTCGAGTCGGTTCTCTTCAATTAATTGGCCAAATAGCAGCACGGTTAGAAATAATTCGCGATTCAGTCTGAATGATTCATTGAGAATCACTGAATCGTTTGGAGCAGTTTCTCACTAAAGATGTGATCTATATATCTATTATAGATCAGTGGATAGAACATACAGAACCGAAAGTGTCTTTGACAAATTATATGAAACCGTGCCTGACAAGGAAAAATAAGTTTTTTTTTTTTTTTTTTTTTTGAATTGCACTACAGATAAAACTATTTTGTTTTAGAGTGTATACAAGAATAGCGATTTTATATTTTTTCCATTTTCCTTCCTTTAAATATTTGTATTCATTTTCCTACAGTTATATTCAGACTTCAATCGGCAGCTCTACCGAGATCTATTTATAGCTCCCTCTATTTGTTAGCAGCAGAGTTATTCTAGAGAGAAATCTTCTTGTTGTGAACACAAGGGAGCGCTAGTATAACAGTGGAAGCCAAGGGTATTTGACCTCTAGTTCCAGGGGCTCAGGGTTCAGCTGGTTAGTATGACCTTGTGAACCTCTGTGGTCAGATACTATAATTATTCCATTTGCAGACAGAACCCACCTCTTTCCTTTGAATCTAGTGATTGTTAAAACACGATTGATTAAAAATATTATAACTTCCAAAATAGATTGCTTATGCATTACATCAATTGCAGTAAATTATTATTGTGTATGTACAATTTACAAATTATATTACAACAAGCATTAAATCATGCATTTCAATATTTTATTTTTAAAATGCTTCACTTGTTTTTGTCCTTGAAATTGACAGACCAAGCTCTTCACAAAACAGATATTCTGACCCATCTGTGATCACAAGATCAGTGGAAACTTCTCAGAAATAAAGAAGTGTTGTTGAAGCTGGAAATAACTTCTGCTGAAACTAACACTTCTTATCTGTTTATCTGCAGGGTCACTGTATTAGTATTAATAAGGTCATGAATATATAGAGCGATGTGTATGACACTAAATATCAATCTTATTTTTCCAGATACACATAGTATACTATGTATTTGTAATATTTCACATTTACACAGTAAGATCTCACAGATCTTTCTCAGAAAGAGGAAGTGAAATTGTGTAAGTTATTCAGCCTCAACCGATTCACAGAAACACACACTCACACTATTCACACCTCATGACATACACACCCACAAATGTCCAGTTATAGTCACATTATCATGCAAAAACTGTGTACTCAACAGATGAAACCACATTTCTTTCCAGAACTAAAACCATGCCTTCTGTGGTTTGTCTGTAGAATACAATATTGTAAAAATACAACAAAAATATGTTTGCTGCTCATTTTTAATGTGTATTGTCACACTGCAGTTTTAATTTCTAGTTTTATGTGTATCGACCAGTGATTGGTAATGCATTGAGGAAAATGAGCTGCGAGAACATACAAAATGGCTGTTGAAAATCAACTGGGATTTCCTGAACATACACAGACTAAAACTGAGAAGCAACTGAATAAAAATAAATACGTGTGATGAAATATCTCAGCCAATCTACTGTGAGCTCTCACATCAGAATCAAAAATACAAAAAAGGTGTGCGCATTGCAAAAACCAAATAAGGGCTCAGCTGCAGTACAAATAAGCAACAAAAAAAACAACAACCAAATTTCCACACACTGATGCAACTTTAAAAAAAAACTCTATTAATACCTGCATGACATTTTGACCTTCAGATCTTTATCAGGCTTTTTACTCAAGTGCTGATGATCTAAATGTTGTAAATGTTTTAGTAAATGGTCAGTGCATATAAACAAGAAAACCTAATTCAAATCTGAAAAAGCTTTGTTGGAATAATCGGCTTTCTAGTGTAAACCAGAATATCATTAATAAGGACAGAGAATATAATTAGCATCTGGTGACGACCCATGCATACAGGTGCTGGTCATATAATTAGAATATCATCAAAAAGTTGATTTCACTAATTCCATTCAAAAAGTGAAATGTGTATATTATAATTATTCATTACACACAGACTGATATATTTCAAATGTTTATTTAACTGACAACTAAGGAAAATCCCAAATTCAGTATCTCAGAAAATTAGAATATTGTGAAAAGGTTCATATTGAAGACACCTGATGCCACACTCTAATCAGATAATTAACTCAAAACACCTGCAAAGGCCTTTAAATGGTCTCTCAGTCTAGTTCTGTAGGCTACACAATCATGGGGAAGACTGCTGACTTCACAGTTGTCCAAAAGACGACCATTGACACATTGCACAAGGAGGGCAAGACACAAAAGGTCATTGAAAAAGAGGCTGGCTGTTCACAGAGCTCTGTGTCCAAGCACATTAATAGAGAGGCGAAGGGAAGGAAAAGATATGGTAGAAAAAAAAGTGTACAAGCAATAGGGATAACCGCATCCTGGAGAGGACTGTGAAACAAAACCCATTCAAAAATGTGGGGGAGATTCTCAAAGAGTGGACTGCAGCTGGAGTCAGTGCTTCAAGAACCACTACACACAGACGTATGCAAGACATGGGTTTCAGCTTCGCATTACTTGTGTCAAGCCACTCTTGAACAACAGACAGACAGCATCTCCTGGGCGAAAGACAAAAAGGACTGGACTGCTGCTGAGTGGTCAAAAGTTATGTTCTCTGATGAAACTAAGTTTTGCATTTAGAAAATCTATGTTCACATATCGTGTGTTTTGCGCGCTCAAGTTCGTTATTTCCAATGTAGGCACGCGGAATGCGCGCTCATAATGGAAGCGACGTGGTCGCGATGCGACGTGCCCGTTTTTCAGGCGCGTCCGCATCGAGTTCAGAATGCCGCAAGCGCACCGCAGGTCATGTGACAAGAACTAAACATTCAGCTTCATCCTTTCCCGTAACCATGTTGAAAGCTCAGCCAAGATGTAGGAACAGCTTATCATAGCTGTATATGGATTGCCATTTTGAAATAAATTTAGTAGCAGAGCTACTGAAAGCAATTTTTTTGAGCTGCAAATTCATTTATCCTTTGCTGAAATTTCTGCGTCTCCATGGAGAGCCTCAGGAGCGCTTCTGCCCGAGCGCTAAGCGGCGTGCCTAGTGTTTTCCACGAGTTTTTAGGTGCAATATGTGAACGGCCCCTTATTCATTTATTAATTATTTTTTGCTTGCATACATCTTCATATATGCCGTGGAGAATCACAGAAAGTGACCAAATTAGGTTTTATTGTGATTTTTTTTTGTTTTTTTTTTGCGAAATTCGAATATCATTTTTATTTATTGAGTAATTAGAGCAGAACGAATGTTCGACTATCCGTGCACACCCTTAGTTATCTCTACTGAGAATAGGGGCTTTGGAAAAAGTACACCCCTCTCAGATGGAGTCAGGAATTTATAAATAAAAAAAAAACATGGCGGTCTACGACCAATATTGGATTTAAATCGTTTGAATCTTGCACTCAGGATGAGCAAATTCAAGATGTTGACTGTAAAATCTATTATGTCTCAGATTTAACCAAACCATCGGTTTGTCATGATCAATCTGAAGGATGCATACTTTCATACTCAGATAATCAAGAGACACTGGAATTACTCAGATTTGCTCTGGAGGGCAAAGTTATCAATTCCGTGTTTTTTCCTTCAGTTTAGCCCTGGCTCCACGGACTTTCACAAAATGCATGGATGCAGTTCTTGCCCCATTGCGACTTCAGGGCGTTCATGTGTTAAATTGCCTAGCCGATTGGCTGGTATTAGCACAATCACAGACTCAAGCACGCTCTCATCGAGATCTCAAGCTGAATCATTTAAGCAGCCTGGGTTTACTCATTAAAGTATACACGCTAAGCTCTGTGTACTTTCTAAAATCCATGAAAGTGGTAAGTGCGCATGCTAGCACTTTGCAAACTTTTTTTAAATCCACATATGTGGTAAGTGTGCATGCAAGAATCTGCGCACTTTCTGAAATCCTATATGGTAATTGTTACGTGCTCAGCCTCCATCCCTTTCTTCGAGTTGGTTAGACCTTGTTTCCTTGGTGTAGCATCTGCTTAGGATCATGTACGATCATTTGGGCTTTATGTTGTAGGGATTCCTTTAGCCTTTTGACATTTGCATATAAATTACAGAATCTGGCCCCATGGGCCTCACTTATTGGAGTGCTTTATGGCAATGTTTACCCCCATTATCTGGAAGATATTGAACAGGTCTCCCCATCCGACTTCAAACACATTCCAAGATAACTAGATAGCCCTCGATGCCAGATACCAAAGGGGCCTGGCTGAGCAGCCAACTCACATTCTCATCACACACCCAAACACACACACACACTTTATTCATTTAGACTATAATTAATAAGTTACAAATATATCTAATATATGCATGTATCTTTTGTATGTTTCGATTTGTATGCATCAAGCACGACTGCGCATTGCCCGCTATGTTTCTCCCTATCCCCGATCACCCCTGGGAATGGGTGCTCTAGCCAACAAATGGCCCAGAACCACTTTGTGTATTTTTTCCTCCGATTCCCCAATTTCAGCAGTGCTATCCAGAATAGGGATTGACAGAGTGGAAAAACTATTGTTGGTAGCTCTGTGGTGGCCCACTCAGCCATGGTTTGCGGAAATTTTCAGTCTGTTACCGGGTTCTCCGTGGGAGATTCCCCTCAGACAGGACTTGCTGTCACAAGTATGGGGAATGATCTGGCACCCAATGGCTAAATATGTTAGTATGTCCTGATCCTGAATATAAAATTGTGATATTTGCTGCGGGCTGAGGGCTTCGATAACACTCTCTTTTTTTTTTTTGACCATACATGTGTTTGCATCCCTGAATGTTTGTGTCACTTTTATTAGACAGGGTTGTATGGTGTTTGTGTTTACAAATAATATGCATCTTGTTGTTGCACTGGCAGACAAGTTGAAGCACAAGTTGTAGAGCATAAGTATGTGTTCCTCAATAGCTTATATTTTGGGCACGTTGTTCATTGCACTTTAGCAATTTCTCAAATAAAGCCACAATTGCCAAAGTAAGAATGTTTTTATATCTGGCTTTTTTTGGAGTAAAACAGTGATCCCACTGTTACCACTTCATCTGTGTATAATGGTGTAGTAGCTCAACGTTTTTAAGCTTTAAACCATTCCTTTATAACTGTGATTACTGGTGAAAATAGGCAATGTGCTGAAATTTTAGAAGAGCATCAATTCATGGAAAAATAACTTGAAATATGTGGATAAAAGGTTTCTGCCCAATGCGACCATGAAGTACAGCTTGGCAGCACTGCATCTCCATCAATGAGAAAGTCTAGTTTATTATGCAAAGCTTTTAAGGTTTACTGTTGTTTTATGAATTGTAACACTCGTTACAACCTGTCAAACCTAAGTCCATTTCCAATACTTTTTAATCTAAATTAATTTGCTAAAGACTACTTTTTTGTTTTTTACCAATATTTACTAAAACTTTACTAAAACCTTTTTGCGTTTTCGTCGACTAAAACTTGACTAAAACTATCAAGTTTATAAGTGACTAAAATGTGACTAAAACTAAAAAGCATTTTCGTCCATAAGACTAAGACTAAAACTAAAAGGGCTGCCAAAAACAACACTGGTTTATTCAAGACCATTTTTCAAAGGGAGTAACATCAGTCACTCTTATAGTGTACGTGGCAGCCATATCAGCTAACCACACACACGTAGATGACATCTCAGTGTGCCGTCATACCCTGATCTCTCAATTTCTGCAGGGTTTGTGACGGGTGCGGCCTTTTCACACTGCACAAGTTCCATCTTGGGATCTATCCTTTGTATTATGAGGATTATCAGGACATCTGCTTGAGCCTGGATTTTTGCACAGGATTTATGAATGTTTTGCTGTGACCAAGGACTGATTATGTCCCTAAGGTCGCTTCGAAGACTTTTTGCTTTCAGCAAGTGGTCTTGGAGGCTTTCTTCCCCACAGAGGCTTTCTTCTCCGCTGAGGGTCGATGTTGATTGCACAACAACACACGATTGTCTTATGGCTTGAGTCCGACCAGCTGTTCATCTGTTTTGGGCATAAAATAAAGGCTGTGCTGTCACAAAGCAATGCATGTCCCATTGGCTGGTGGAGGTTATATCCTTACCCTACGAGGCACAGAGACTCACTTCGCCCTTAGGAATTCGAGCTCATTCCACGAGGGCAGTGGCTTCATCGCAAGCCTTCCTCAGTGGATTTTCGATGGACGATATATGTGCTGCGTCAGGATGGTCCTCACTGAGCAATTTTGTCAAGTTATACAGTCTAGATGTGATGACGCCTCCTGGCTCCCGGGTTCTCTCTGCTTAAACAGATGCTTTTCTCGGATCACAGTTATCTCAGGTACATCAGGCGTGTGTTGGTATAGGGTTCCCATGTGGTGACGTCAACGCAGCATTGAGGTTACCTATGAAAGGGGACATCTTAGTTACGTATGTACCGTATTTTTTGAACTATAAGTCGCACCTGAGTATAAGTCGCATCAGTCCAAAAATACGCCATGATGAAGAAAAAAACGTATATAAGTCGCACTGGACTATAAGTCGCATTTATTTAGAACCAAGAACCAAGAGAAAACATTACCGTCTACAGCCGCGAGAGGGCGCTCTATGTTTTCAGTGTAGACTACAGGAGCACTGAGCAGCATAGAGCGCCCTCTCGTGGCTGTAGACGGTAATGTTTTCTATTGGTTAATTTCTCTTGGTTAATTTCTCTCGGTTCATGTCAAATTAATTTTGATAAATAAGTCGCATCTGACTAGAAGTCGCAGGACCAGCCAAACTTTGAAAAAAAGTGTGACTTATAGTCCGGAAAATATGGTAACCACAGTTCCCTGAATAGGAAACGAGATGCTGCAGTTTGGGCCATGTAGTAAGTTTAGTTTATATATATATATATATATATATACATTTGAGAATGCAGATGTTGATAGTTTCTCAACATATGTTACATGTTGTTCGTTCCCATATGAAATAAATTAAAGTAAGTGTTTCTTTTGGAACCCTGGTAGTTTACAATTATGAACACAGAATTGGAAACCCAAAGCTTTAAACTGTTATGATAATTTTTTATTTACTTATGCGCAATATATATATATATATATATATATATATATATATATATATATATATATATATATATTAGGGGTGCTCCGATCACGATCGGCCGATCGTTAATGCGCATCTCGTCAGTAAAGCCGGTTCTCTAATCAGCGGTTAATTCCATCAGGTGCGTGATTTCACATAGAGCAGCTGTTACTACACAGAGCCGTTGTTAACTGAGAAGATGCGCCAATAAACGCTGAAAATTAACGTGATTTGCGCATCTACTCTATTTCTCTATTTCTTCATTAAATGCGCCAATAAACGCTGAAAATTAACGTGATTTGCGCATCTACTCTATTTCTCTATTTCTTCATTAAAAATGAATGGCAAAGATTCTGAATTCTTACATTTAATATGTAAAACTGGATACCATGATAAATTATTTGATTTGAAATACTTTATCTAAAGTTTATCTAAGTGGTCTTTTTTGTCTGTAATATGACGAAATAGACATGTCTGCCTGTGTAAACAGCACATTACAAACGTCGTTGATATCGGCAGTTTCTGAAGGAGCTTATCTTTCTTTGGGCTCCAGCACATGTAACAGTGGAGCTGTGGTGTGTTTCAGTTTGATATTTCTTGAGTCCTTTTCCCATAGACAATAAAAGAGCCTTTTCCCGATGACGTATAATAAAAACATGCCAGCATTACAGTTGTTCACTATCAAACACAAAAGTGTCCTAGAAACTGTGTACCTTTACCAACAGAGGAGGTCAACACACAATTGATAACGCAAACATTTACTGGGAGGTTTTAATATAATGTACTGTCATATTTACTTGTTAAGAGATGAATGTGTATCATGTGTTTCACATCTTTTTTATTTTATTATGAATGCAAACAATACAAAGATGACATCAATGGTATACAACTTTGTGTAGAGTCCACAACATGTATCACCAATATGTATCATGTCATCTGAAACATCATGCATGCCGCCATGTTTGGCTTGATGTCATTTACATGTGTAACGGTGAAATTATGGACTTCCGCTTGAGTTGGAAATTAGATTTAAGTTGCTTTATATTGCACTTTTCCTTTGTAAAGGCTTGGAATTATGACTTTCTGATGAATGTGTTGTTTACGTTTTTCACCTGGATTATAAAACAGGTGAAACATTACCCACAGTCTCACATTTACTTGGTCCCTGAGCAATGTCTTATGCAGGGTACACACCAAAATATTTTTTACATCTTATAAGATTTAAAAAATGTGATAGACCACAAACATGAGGATAAAAAAATCCTAGATTTAACCCTTTTGCTCCTATAGCGTGTTGTGTGCCATGATGTGACAAAGACAGCACACCACACACGAACAGATTTTCAACCAGTGTCTCGACTGTGACAAAATCTTTTAAAATTCAGAATAAGCATGGTGGACGATATGCAGTAAGAAATTTCAATGATAGTGTTTGGAATGATTTTATACACGACACGTTGTATAAACATTTGTGCTGTTAGCACAAAGTAACAAGCTGATCCTCCATCTCTGCTGTCCACATCAATTCACTTTGTGCTGCACCATGACTGCCTCTGTCTTCCATCATCTCGCTTTTTGATTGGATATTATTTTGTTTCACGTGATAATCTCCAGAGCGTGCGCGATTTGTCCTCGGGGTTCCCCCCACACATCAGGATTTCTGATCGTAAATATTAAACATGTTGAATATTTACGATTCGCGGGGTGGCTCCCATGTTCTTCCAATCAGGTTTGGACACTCTTAACACACCTCACACCAAGAAAAAGTCTGATAAAATAATATGTAGAACCATCAAGATAATTGGGACATAGCTAGGATTGTCGGAAGGGGGGAAATAGGCCCAAAATCAGCCTGATTATCTTTTGGTGTGTACCCCGCATAAATTGATGTGTCTCTATAGTAAAGCACCTAGCAACCTGATAGAACATCCTAGTAACCACAGAGGACACCACTGAGAGTTTAGGAGCCTGATGGCTTTATTAACCTGTGTTTGGATGTGAGTAGTCCAAGTCAGGTCCTCGGAGAGGTTTACACCAAGGTACTTGAAGCTGCTCACCCTCTCCACAGGGGTCCCACTTATCATAAGAGGAGTATAGGACTGCTACTGTCTCTTCCTGAAGTCCACAATCAGTTCTTTAGTTTTGCTCACATTCAGAGAGAGACAGTTGTCCTGGCACCATGATGTTAATTTCTCTACCTCATCCAAGTATGCGGTCTCATTATTGTTGTGAATGAGGCCCAGAACCACAGTGTCTTCAGCAAATTTGATAATAGATGTGGAGCTGTGGGAAGACAGTCAGTAATGTGTGTAGAGAGAGTAGAGCAGGGGACTCAGGACACAGCCCTGTGGGGCTCCTACGTTTAGGGTGATGGAGTTTTTGTATTTTTTTTTTTTTATGAAGAATTCAGGCCGAGGTCTATGAGTTTAGAAGCTAGCTTTATGGGGACTATAGAATTGAAAGCTATAGTTATAGTTGATAAATAGCAGCCTTACATAGTTCCTGTTATTGCTGTCAATGTGTGTGAGAGAAGAGTGCAGGATGTGAGAGATGGCATCATTAGTGGATCTGTTTGGGCGATGAAGAAGGGTGAAGAGGGTCTAAAGTATCCGGTATGGAGGAGCAGATGACGTTTTTAACCAGTCCCTCAAAGACCTTAATGACTATTGATGTGAGGGCAACTGGACGATAGTCATTCAGACAAGAGGGTTTATTGTTTTTAGGCACAGGGATGATGACAGATTTTTTGAATGAGGTGGGAACTACCGATGTAGCAAGAGACTCAATAAAAATGGATGTAAACAAACCAGCAAGCTAATCAGCGCAGGACCCCAGAACACGGCCCGAAATCCCATCAGGTCCAGCTGCTTTCCTTACATTCAGTCGCTTTAGTGCCCTCCGAACCTCGTCCTCCGACATGGTGATCACATGATGATCGCTGCTCTGACTGATGCTTCCTGACGCACTGATCGGCAGACTCGCGTTGCTTAGATTGTTTTTAAAGTGGCCTTATAAAGAGTTAAGCTCATCAGCCAGTGACGGATCTGCTCTCACCTCTGCAGAGGATTTATTTCCAAAGGCACAGATGGTCCTTAGATCTTCCCACATGCGTCGGGAGTCATTTAGCTGGAAATGTGACTCTATGCATTCCCTGTGTCTCAGTTTGGCGGCTTATAGTTATTGTATCCGTAGCTTGTTCGGCCAGCGTGTTTACAAAGCTTAATGCTACATCCGTGAACTTGCTGTCATCAGATGAACTTGCGCGAAACATGTCCCAGTCTACGTCATTAAGAGCCGCCTGTAGCATGGCTTCTGATTGGGCAGACCATCGCGTCACCACCCTCTTCACCGGGGGATCTTGAACGAGCCTTTGCTTATATTCCGGTGTGAGGAAAATGGCGGCATGGTCCGATTTCCAGAAAGCCAGTAGTGAGCAAGTTTTGTAGGCATTCTTAAACTGAGTGTAACAATGATCCAGTGTATTCAGTCCCCTGGTTGGACAGGATACATGTTGCTAAAAATTAGGCATAACTTGCCTGAGTTTGGCTTTATTAAAGTCCCCAGCGATGATAATAGCAGCGTAATGATGTTTGTTGATGTTGCCGCTGAGCGCATCTTGGAGCTCAAACAAAGCCAAGCCGGTGTCTGCTTGTGGTAGGATGCAAACAGCAGTTTATGATGATCGATGAAAACTCCCGGGGCAGATAGAATGGGCGGCAAATAATGGTTAAATGTTCCAGATGAGGCGAGCAGGAGCGCGACAGAGTGGAGATATTCCTGGGGTCACACCATTTCTTGTAAATCATGAAACACACTCCTCCACCTTTGGATTTACCGGCCTCGGCTGTCCTGTCCATCCGTAAAACAGAGACGTTTTCAGACGGCGTTACAGCAGTGTCCGGGACCAAGGGCGTGAGCCATGTTTCAGACAAACAAACGATGTTGCAGTCCCTAATGTCCCGCTGGAAACCTATCCTGGCTCAAAGATTGTCCATCTTATTCTCCAGAGACTGGAAAATGACATGCAGTCTGTCACCAGCATTAATTTCTTTATAAAACTTAATATACTAATTTAATATGATTTCTGCAATCAAATTACGTGTCCAGTATTTAATGGCGACTGTTTAGAACAAGAACAAATCCGATTCGTGAATGATTCATTCTTTAGAGTCGGTTCTCTTCAATGAATTGGCCAAATAGTAGCACGGTTAGAATCAATTCGCGATTCAGTCTGAATGATAAATTGAGCTCTGACACACTGAACTAGAGATATGATCTATATTTATATTATAGATCAGGGATAAAACATACAGAACCGAAAGTGACCTGGACAAATTATATCTTATCTAGTCATTTGAAACCGAGCCTGGCAGATAAAACAATTTTAAGAATGTATACAAAAATAGCGATTTTATTGCATTGAATCAGTTTTATCCATTTTCCTTCCTATAAATATTTGTATTTATTTTCCTACAGTTATATTCAAACTTTATTTGGCAGCTCTACTGAGATCTATTTATAGCTCCCTCTATTTGTTAGCAGCAGAGTTATTCTAGAGAGAAATCTTCTTGTTGTGAACACAAGGGAGCGCTAGTATAACAGTGGAAGCCAAGGGTATTTGACCTCTAGCTCCAGGAGCTCAGGGTTCAGCTGGTTAGTGTGACCTTGTGAACCTCTGTGGTCAGATCCTGTAATTATACCATTTTGCATTCAGAAACCATCTCTTTCCTTTAAATCTAGTGATTGTTTAAAAAAAATAGTTACAGGAAAAGTCCCTGTTTAAAAAACTATTGATTAAAAATATTATTGCTTCCAAAATAGATAGCTTATACATTACATCAATTGCAGTAAATTATTATTGTATAAGTACAACTTACAAATTAAATTACAACAAGGAAATGCACTGCAATGTTTTTATTTTTAAAATGCTTCACTTGTTTTTGTCCTTGAAATTAACAGACCAACATGAAGCTCTTCGCAAAAGCGATATGTTGACCTATCTGTGATCACAAGATCAGTGGAAACTTCTCAGAAATAAAGAAGTGTTGCTGAAGCTGGAAATAACTCACTGAAACTAACACTTCTTATCTACAAGTTCACTTCATTAGTATTAAAAAGGTCATGAATATATAGAGTGATGTGTATGACATTAAATATCAGTATTATATTTCAGATACACATAGTATATGATTTATTTGTAATATTTCGCATTCAAAAAGATCTCACAGAGAGTGTTTTGACAAACATTTGGCATTCTTTGCTTTGCAGGAAACTTTGTTTCTCAAAAAGAGGAAGTAAACTGGTGGAAATTCCCCAGCTTTAAGCGATTCACAGAAACACACAATCACACACTCACACTATTCACGCATCATGACATGCACACACCCATAAATTAATAAATAAATAAATGTAAATATATGTATGCATTTAGCAGACACTTTTATCCAAAGCGACTTACAGTGCATTCAGATTACACAAATGTCCAGTAATAGCCACATTCTCAAGCACAAACTGTCTACCCAACAGATGAAACCACATTTATTTTCAGAACTAAAAATAAGGTCTGCTGTGGTTTGTATCTGTAGAATACAATATTGTAAAAATACACCCAAAACACCTGTTTGCTGCTAATTATTATTAGGGGTCAAGCTCCAAACGGGCTGTAGCTCTTGAACCCCTTGTTCTAGAAAAATAAAACTTAAAACACCTGATTACTCTCTTCATGATGATCAAAATAGCTTACATTAAGACTCCACCCATTACAGTAGCAGCCATTTTGAAAAGTACAATTTTCAGTTTTTTCGCTACTCCTTCAAAATGTGTCCAATTTAGAAATGGGCGATACCAAATATTTTGTTTTCGATATGATACCGATATTTTTAATGGCCAGTATCATTGATATTTGTACTGATACGATACTTCTAAACTTAACTTTTAGATTATGAAATGTATTTAATCATTATTAGCACAAAGGGTAATAATACCTTCTTAACTTTATATTTGAAATGCATTTTAATATCCAATATGCCTTAAGTGTCATCAGCATAGCAGTGGTATGAAAAGCCATGTTTCTGAATGACAGAACCTAATGATGCCATGTAGACAGAGAAGAGGAGTGGTCCAAGAACTGTGGCACCCCAGTAGTTAGATGTTGTGACTTGGACACCTCACCTCTCCAAGATACTTTAAAGGACTTATCTGATAGGTCAGACTCAAACCTTTGAAGTGTGGTTAAACTTAATTAACTTGTAGTTAAACTTACTATAGTTAAACTATGTTCAGGTTTTTAAATCAATTTCTATACTTCTCTATACTTCACCTCTATACTTCATTTTAATGGAAAATAGCAACTGAAAAAATATATAATCATAATCTATGTGTGATACAGTGTTAGATACGTTTGGATCCATTTGCAGTATTTATTAGAGAATGGTCAGACAGGCAGAAATCAGACAACAGCATCAAGTATGTAACAGGATATCCAGAATCAGAGACGATACCAGGCGGTGGTTGAAGTCATAATGTAGATAAATGCTTGGAAATGTTAGAAGACTTCGCAATGTGAAAGAGTCCGGAGGCAGTTTATATAGAGGAGTGAAGTGAAAACACCTGTGCAGGTGATTAGACCTAGGTACGGGGCGCGACGCCAAGGTCTCTTAGCGTGGTTCTGATGAAACTCAGCAGTGAGTTCAGGATGCCCTGTGATCTCACTCAGGATCTCTCCTCTTGACCATACCCATCCCAGTAGATCAAGTACTGTAACTCCCTGCAACAGCATCTTGAGTCGAGAATCTCCCTTACTCGGTAAGCCTCCTCGCCGTCGATGATGATAGGAGGGGAACTTTATTTTGCGACCTCGTCCTGGTTCCTCTGTCCCCTCGGACCACCCATAGGTTTTAGCAAGGAAACATGAAAGGTAGGAGAAATGCGATAAGTGGATGGTAAGGCTAGACGATATGAAACAGGTTATTTGTCTGGGAATCTTAAAATTACCCATGTACCTAGGGCTTAGTTTCTTGCTGGCAAACCGAAGACGAAGGTCCTTGGATGATAGCCACACCCACTGTCCACTGTGGACACTGTGGCACAGGTAGCGGCTGAAGTAATCTGTCTTGTTTCTGATGGTAGGATTTGACTATGATGCAATTAGTGCTTTGATGCATGAAGGTGATCACATCGGCCTGGAGCATAGGCCACCAGAAACATTTTGGTGTGGTGGCGGTGATCCTGGGATATCCTGCACTGGGAGTATTATTCACCTATGGTAACACTCATGTCAAGGGCACAGTGGCACGTATGTGCATTCTCGGGCGGTGATTGCTCTCTCCTCTGTTCCGCTGAAATCTTTGTCATAATATCCCACTGTACCGGGGCTAGAATGAGTGTCACAGGAAGTACTGGATCAGATGTTGGGGAACTAGGAGAATTGTCAAACTAATGACACAGAATGTCAGGCTTGCTGTTCTTGTAGCCTGTGCATTATGTGACCTTAAAATTAAATCTGGTAAAGAAGAGGGACCGCCTAGTCTGTCTGGGGTTCAGTCGTTTATTGGCCTTAATGTACTCCAAAATAACGGTGTTCTATCAGAACCACAAAGGTCAGGAAAGCACCCTCCAACCAATGGCGCCATTCTTTAAGGTGGCCTTCATGGTCAGGAGTTCTCTGTCTCCAACATCATAATTTCGTTCAGCTGGGGTAAGATTACGTGAATGGTAGGCACAGGGGAAAGGTTTAGCCGGACTTCCACAATGCTGTGACAGTATTGCCCTGATTCTTGTTTAGCATGTCTTGGATCACCTCATTCACAAACACCTGAAATACAGAGGGACAGTTGGCGAGCCTGAATTGCATCATGTGATATTCATAGTGCCAGTTAGTGGTTGAGAAGGTGGTTTTCCACTTGTCCCCCTCCCTGATCCAAATCAGATTATAAGCATTGCGAAGGTCCAACTTTGTGAAGTATCATACGGTGCGGAGCTGTTGTAGGGTGGCTGGAACTAATGGCAATGGGTCACGAAACTTCACTGTGATCTTGTTAAGTCTGCGATAATCAATCCAGGGACATATCGATCCAGGGACATCCTATTTATTCACAAAGAAGAATCCTGCAGAAGCGGGGGAGGTTGATGGTCTAATGAATCTCTTTGAGAGTTGTTCCTCGATGTACGCTTTCATTGCATTAGATTCAGGTTTAGAGAGGGGGAAAATTCTTCCCTGTGTGGGAATGGCTCCTGGAATGAAGTCCATGATATTGACTCGAACCCACAACCTTAGCAGTCAACCTTTCTAACAACTAGGCCATTCCCTCACTGTGTGTGTCTGTGTGCAGCAGTTAAACTGAACACAATGTTTATATCTCCTTGTTTCATATGATGAGAGAGATGATTAACACTGAACTGTAGAAAATCACTCCAGTCTCCGCAGTTGTAAATGTAATTGGTGCTTAAAGTCTTCTGTTGCTTATAATAAACTGACATGTTGATATCACATAAGCAGTCTTTCAGAATGCACTGTACATAGATTCATATTGTATTGATTATTGAGTTTGGTGGTGCTTATGGGGTGCCATTTTGGGATGTTGAGTATAAGGCTGGGAGGGAAAAATCAAAGTATACCCACTACAAAAAAAAAAAAAAAAAAACAAGACTACACCACTTGGAGAGTCAAGTCAAGTCACCTTTATTTCTTACATTTACATTACATTTATTCATTTAGCAGACGCTTTTATCCAAAGCGACTTACAGATGAAGACAGTGGAAGCAATCAAAAACAACAAAAAGAGCAATGATATATAAGTACTATAACAAGTCTCAGTTAGGTTAACACAGTACACGTAGCATTTATATAGCCCTTTAAACAAAATACATTGCGTCAAAACAACTGAATAACATTCATTAGGAAAACAGTGTGTCAATAATGCAAAATGACAGTTAAAGGCAGTTCATCATTGAATTCAGTGATGTCATCTCCGTTCAGTTTAAATAGTGTCTGTCCATTTATTTGTAATCAAGTCAACGATATCGCTGTAGATGAAGTGACCCCAACTAAGCAAGCCAGATGGCGGCAAGGAACCGAAACTCCATCGGTGACAGAATGGAGAAAAAAAACCTTGGGAGAAACCAGGCTCAGTTGGGGGCCAGTTCTCCTCTGACCAGACGAAACCAGTAGTTCAATTCCAGGCTGCAGCAAAGTCAGATTGTGCAGAAGAATTCTTGTGGTCTTGTCCTGGTGTTCGTCTGAGACAAGGTCTTTACAGGGGATCTGTATCTGGGGCTCTAGTTGTCCTGGTCTCCACTGTCTTTCAGGGATGTAGAGGTCCTTTCTAGGTTCTGATCCATCATCTGGTCTGGATACGTACTGGATCCGGGTGACTGCAGTGACCCTCTGATCTGGATACAGACTGGATCTGGTGGCCACGGTGACCTCGGAACAAGAGAGAAAGAGACAAATATTAGCGTAGATGCCATTCTTCTAATGATGTAGCGAATACATTGGGTGTTATGGGAAGTGTTCCCGGTTCCGGTTTACCTAATTAATGCAGCCTAAAAATCCTTTAACGGATTTGGATATTAAAAGCATATTAGTGTGTTATGTGTAAGCCAGGTTAAAGACTTGGGTCTGCAAGAGTGTGTCTGCCTCCCAAACAATGTTAGGTAGGTTATTCCAGAGTTTAGGCACCAAATAGGAAAAGCTAATCCATTCAGGGCTTTAAAAGTAATAAGCAATATTTTAAAATCTATACGATGTTTGATAAGGAGCCAGTGCAGCGATGACAGGACCGGGCTAATATGGTCATACTTCCTGGTTCTAGTAAGAACTCTTGCTGCTGCATTTTGGACTAGCTGTAGTTTGTTTACCAAGCGTGCAGAACAACCACCCAATAAAGCATTACAATAATCTAACCTTGAAGTCATAAATGCATGGATTAACATTTCTGCATTTGACATTGAGAGCATAGGCCGTAATTTAGATATATTTTTGAGATGGAAAAATGCAGTTTTACAAATGCTAGTAACGTGGCTTTCTAAGGAAAGATTGCGATCAAGTAGCACACCTAGGTTCCTAACTGATGACGAAGAATTGACAGAGCAACCATCAAGTCTTAGACAGTGTTCTAGGTTATTACAAGCAGAGTTTTTAGGTCCTATAATTAACACCTCTGTTTTATCAGAATTAGGCAATAATAAGAACTGATGGCGGTTATATAAGTATGATTTAAACCATGCTAATGCACTTCCATTAATGCCAACAATGTGTTCAAGTCTACGCAAAAGAATGTTGTGGTCAATTGTGTTAAACGCAGCACGAAGATCCAATAAAACTAATAGAGAGATACAACCACAATCAGATGATAAGAGCAGGTCATTTGGAACTCTAAGGAGAGCAGTCTCAGTACTATGATATGGTCTAAATCTTGATTGGAACTCCTCACATATACCATTTTTCTCACCATAAGAGTCACCATAAACCACAAATGCAAGTGTGTGTCTGTCTGTCTATTGATCTATCAATCTATTTACAGTATTGTTCAAAATAATAGCAGTACAATGTGACTAACCAGAATAATCAAGGTTTTTAGTATATTTTTTATTGCTACGTGGCAAACAAGTTACCAGTAGGTTCAGTAGATTGTCAGAAAACATACAAGACCCAGCATTCATGATATGCACGCTCTTAAAGCTGTGCAATTGGGCAATTAGTTGAAAGGGGTGTGTTCAAAAAAATAGCAGTGTCTACCTTTGACTGTACAAACTCAAAACTATTTTGTACAAACATTTTTTTTTTTCTGGGATTTAGCAATCCTGTGAATCACTAAACTAATATTTAGTTGTATGACCACAGTTTTTTTAAAACTGCTTGACATCTGTGTGGCATGGAGTCAACCAACTTGTGGCACCTCTCAGCTGTTATTCCACTCCATGATTCTTTAACAACATTCCACAATTCATTCACATTTCTTGGTTTTGCTTCAGAAACAGCATTTTTGATATCACCCCACAAGTTCTCAATTGGATTAAGGTCTGGAGATTGGGCTGGCCACTCCATAACATTAATTTTGTTGGTTTGGAACCAAGACTTTGCCCGTTTACTAGTGTGTTTTGGGTCATTGTCTTGTTGAAACAACCATTTCAAGGGCATGTCCTCTTCAGCATAGGGCAACATGACCTCTTCAAGTATTTTAACATATGCAAACTGATCCATGATCCCTGGTATGCGATAAATAGGCCCAACACCATAGTAGGAGAAACATGCCCATATCATGATGCTTGCACCTCCATGCTTCACTGTCTTCACTGTGTACTGTGGCTTGAATTCAGAGTTTGGGGGTCGTCTCACAAACTGCCTGTGGCCCTTGGACCCAAAAAGAACAATTTTACTCTCATCAGTCCACAAAATGTTCCTCCATTTCTCTTTAGGCCAGTTGATGTGTTCTTTGGCAAATTGTAACCTCTTCTGCACATGCCTTTTTTTTTAACAGAGGGACTTTGCGGGGGATTCTTGAAAATAGATTAGCTTCACACAGACGTCTTCTAACTGTCACAGTACTTACAGGTAACTCCAGACTGTCTTTGATCATCCTGGAGGTGATCATTGGCTGAGCCTTTGCCATTCTGGTTATTCTTCTATCCATTTTGATGGTTGTCTTCCGTTTTCTTCCACGTCTCTCTGGTTTTGCTCTCCATTTTAAGGCATTGGAGATCATTTTAGCTGAACAGCCTATCATTTTTTGCACCTCTTTATAGGTTTTCCCCTCTCTAATCAACTTTTTAATCAAAGTACGCTGTTCTTCTGAACAATGTCTTGAACGACCCATTTTCCTCAGCTTTCAAATGCATGTTCAACAAGTGTTGGCTTCATCCTTAAATAGGGGCCACCTGATTCACACCTGTTTCTTCACAAAATTGGTGACCTCAGTGATTGAATGCCACACTGCTATTTTTTTGAACACACCCCTTTCAACTAATTCAACTAATTGCCCAATTGCACAGCCTTAAGGGCGTGCATATCATGAATGCTGGGTCTCATTTGTTTTCTGAGAATCTACTGAACCTACTGGTAACTTGTTTGCCACGTAACAATAAAAAAATATACGAAAAACCTTGATTATTCTGGTTAGTCACATTGTACTGCTATTATTTTGAACAAAACTGTATATAAACCGTGCTAATGACAAATGTTACTTTTATTTAGAAACTCCTTAAAAGTTGCAGTATACTTCGTAAATATTACAGCGTGCAGCATTAATAATAGCAGTAGTATTTATTTTTTTAACAGTTCACTTTTTTTTTCTACAGGTTGACAGACAAACATGACATGTTCTTATCGAAATACATATGCAGACTTGGGTGTGATTTTCAATAATAGTGGAAACTTCTCAGAAACAACTTCTAAGCGTTGCTAGAGCTGCAAATAACTTCTGCTTAACTAACACTTGTTATCCGCAGGATTACTGCATTAGTATGTAAAGTCATGAATACATAGAGAGATACATATACCAGTAAATATCAGTCTTGTATGTCACATAAACATTGTATATTATATATTGTAACATTTCACAATCACACATGAATAATTTTGTCAAACATTAGCATTCAGGGATTCTGTACTTTATTGTGCAATAAAACAGTTTTGCATAAGGAGGAAGTGAAAATGTGGAAGTACAACAACCAACCGATTAACAGGAACACACACTCACACTATTCATGCCTCAAGACATGCACACACAGATGCACATTAACCACAAACGTCCAATAATAAGCCCCTTCTCATGCACATGATGTCTACCCACATTTCTTTCCAGCTCTAAAAAATGAAAGTTCCATTTTTCATTCTGCAGATTGCTAAGGTTTTCATTTGAATTTAACACCAACAGAATATTGACTATCATCTTTTTAAATAAAGACATCTGATCTGAATTCATTCTGATCTGTGCTTAGTTCATGTATCATAAATGTCTATTACTTGTGGATGAGTTTTAGGATTATTGAGAATGGGATTTGTAATTTTTTCTAATAGCTCAGAGGACACTAGACTCACAAATTTAAACTAAATGTGCAGAATCTGTTCACAAAACAGGGTGTTAATTAGGAACACAAGAATACAATATCTGGGGCCACTTGCTTTTTGGATTCAACTGAGACTAACCTATGTTTTTATGTAACTAATCTTTTTTTATGTAACTAAATCAGCTTTCTCTGTATTTGAGTATGCTGAACTTTTTGACCTTTAGTTTAACTGAAAGGCATTACATTAACGAGATCACAATAAGCAAACCATTGTAAAAATTACTCAATCTAAATTACACACACACACACAAAAGGTAATATTGCAATTCAGAGTTTACATGCATACAAATAGTAAGCAAATACTTGTTTTGCATTTATATATTATATATATATAGAGAGAGAGAGAGAGAGAGAGAGTGAGTTTGAAAAAAAAAAACCCAGATAACTCAATTTTTAAAAGTCATCTTTGTTCTAAAATGTTAAGCTAGTTTCATGCTCCAGTCACTTTAGTTATATTTCACATGTGCACTCTTTTGTAAAAAAAAAAATACACAGAGCATGCAAACATGAACACCATTCTCAATATGTATACAGTTTTGTTGCAATAATTGCAAAGTGTGCATGTGTACTGACTGTGATGAAAACATCAGTGATGAGGAAACATTCAGTTAATGAGAATTTAATTAACGTCTATGGACGACGCTAGCGTACACCACATCATCCTCCTGTGAAAAGACAGAGATACAATATTTATAGTAAGTAAGGTTAAGTAAAACAACTGATTAATAATAAACAAGCTAGAGATGAAATGCAGAAAAGCAGAGAAAGATGAACTTTTTTTAATAGTAGGCTTAATGTCCTTGTTTATGGTTATGGATTACTTATGCACACTACATATTCTATCGTTCATTTGCATGGCATATCGATGATATTGTGCCATCATGTGGGTCAGTTGACTTTACTGGAGCTTGACTGGCTACTAGAAGGTGCAGATGCTGCATCATCCAGGACAGGGACCAGTGATGATGAGTACTAGTTATGCAATTAGTAAACTATGAATTATGCTACGAAACACTTGCCTATAAATCACAACTTATTAATTCATGAATATATAGTTTCACATGCAATTTTTTCTGCTTTGTGCAAAATAATATAAAACTAGCCTACACATTACCAAAGTGAACTGATTTAGTGTTGACTCTTAGTTGACAGTGTTGAGGGATGGATGGGTAATGCACAGTTTAGAAAAGAGACCGAAGAGGAAATTGTGCAAAAATGAAGGTATGCAGCTATATGTCTCTCATCTCTATATTGCTAGTGCACCAGGTACATTTGCTATTATGTTGTTGCTTACTGTTCTATTACACATAATGCAATAATATTCCCTTTCTTCCCAGCTAGCATATATATATATACACAGTACAGACCAAAAGTTTGGACACACCTTCTCATTCAAAGAGTTTATTTTTATGACTATGAAAGTTGTCGAGTCACACTGAAGGCATCAAGGGCTATTTGACCAAGAAGGAGAGTGATGGGGTGCTGCCCCAGATGACCTGGCCTCCACAGTCACCGGACCTGAACCCAATCGAGATGGTTTAGGGGTGAGCTGGACCGCACACAGAAGGCAAGAGGGCCAACAAGTGCTAAGCATCTCTCGGGGAACTCCTTCAATACTGTTGAAGACCATTTCAGGTGACTACCTCTTGAAGCTCATCAAGAGAACGCCAAGAGTGTGCAAAGCAGTAATCAGAGCAAAAGCTGGCTACTTTGAAGAACCTACAATATGACATATTTTCAGTTGTTTCACACTTTTTTGTTATGTATATAATTCCATATATAATTCCACATGTGTTAATTCATAGTTTTGATGCCTTCAGTGTGACTCTACAATTTTCATAGTCATGAAAATAAAGAAAACTCTTTGAATGAGAAGGTATGTCCAAGCTTTTGGTCTGTACTATATATATATATATATATATATATATATATATACAATTTTTTTTTTTTTTTTTTTGTGTGATTGCACTGGCTAGATCCTGAGTTCAGTAAGGAGAATAGACACACAAGAGCTGCCACCTTCGAATGCTTGTGACAGAAATTTGTTTTCAGTGGTCTTTGTGAAAGTTGTGATCATCTCAGCAGATCGGGTAAAGATTGCGAACTGAGCATTTGTTCACACTCAATTTTATTTTCATGACTCTGTTAAACAAGTCATGCACAATCTTTTTCTCAGAATTAACTTCCTTTTTCTTTCTTTTTTTTTTTGGACCTATGAAGTCGGTTCTCCTTAACTTTTCCCAAACTCAAACTCATGGATAACTCAGGATTTCTTGTAGGGGATGTGCACAATGACAAAAACAAAGAATGACTTCAAATCTTAGATCTTAGACCCTGTCCTGGTGTGCTCTATACTACTGGTTAAAGCTCAAGTGGGCAGTGTTTTCATAAACATTTTTTATTTATTTTTTTATACTGGTTGAAAATCTCTTCACAGCAACAAATAATTTAAATGGTGCAAATATTAAATAAAGTTATATTCTGTGTACATCTATGAAAGTCTCAGGAACATAAGATGTTTGTTGAATAATTTCATTCCGTCCAAATGCAATGCTTTGATGTCCTACCTTCCTTTCAACCTAAAAATCACATCATCAGCAATAACACTATAAGTTCTAACAATGATGATTAATAATTGTAATATGTTGTGACAATAAATATGTTGTTTGCATTAATCATTATTTGTAATGTTACCTGCTTTGTATGGTAATGTTGTCTCACAGCTAAATAATTTGAAACCATTGTTTCATAAAAGTCTGTCCACTGAGTGGTCACATTTACAATATCTCCAGGCAGTTATTTCAGGCATGTAAAACCAATTTCTATATACTTGAATGGGGAAATCCTGGAATCTCATATTTAAATAAAATATATTTCAAATCAGCAATAACATCTGTCATAAACCGTGACGTGATACCATTCCAATTGGCCATTGGATGTTTATTTAGAAGGCAGGGCATATTTCGTGTTGCACATTCTCCCATTCATACTGTAGGTCCTTTCCCAAATGGCACTCTAAACCCTGGCTGTTTTCCTGATTCCACAATTTTAATGACATAATGCCATCTTGTCTATCGGGTAGAAATCTGCTGCTAAGCTCACCTCAGTGAAGTATTTTTAAAACTGTTTTGCAAAGGACTTGTGATTGTTCTTTTATTTTATGTTGTGTACTGAATTTTCTATTGTATCAATGTGATTGTTACCACTTTGAGCCAGAATTCATTGGAAGAAGGGATGTTGTGGGATAATAATATTATTAATAATAATAATAATAATAATAAACATATTTTTACTAAACTGAACGACTAAAATAAATATACAGTGTTCGTGCACCTGTAATACTTTAACTTGAATTAAACCTAACAAATGGCAACAGTTTTAAACCAGTGTTTGATTAACACACTTAATAAAAGTCTAACTGTGTTGACAAACATGCTAAAATGTGTTTAAAAGTGCAACTGCTCAGTTTGGCTCCCAAAGCTCAAATGTTAAGTTACGCCTATGAATAGAACCCAAAATAACTAGAGCTTCTCTCTAGACTGGAGAAAGCATTACATGACAAATATCGAAAACTAATGCCCTCCTCTATTTATAGTATGACATACTCTAAGCGTTTTAACTACTCTATTGGATTTTGAACCGTTGCTTTGTTTTGTCCAGTGTAGACAGACTCAAGCTGTTGCATTGCATTGACAATGGTCACGCATGATGTAGAGCAGGGGTCTCAAACTCAGTCCTGGAGGGTCGGTGTCCTGTTGATTTTAGCTACAACACACCTGAACCAGCTAATTAAGGTCTTAGTAAGCATGCTAGAAACTTACAGGCAGGTGTGTTAAGGGACGTTGAAGGCAAACTCTGCAGGACACTGGCCTTCCAGTACAGAGTCTGGACACCTCTAGTCAGTGTAGACCATAGATATGTATAGGTAGATGCCGAATTTGAGCACTCCAAACAGGTTGACGCCATCTCAGAACAATCAATGTGTCATCACACACAATAACAATCAATGAGTTTCAAGATGTTAGCTAACAGCTTAATCTTGTTGTATCTTGTTAGTTTAGCAAAATCATAATCTGTTTCAGATACAGATGTTCATACATGCATATAACTAGTGTTGCAGACATACAGACAACTAGCACTTGAGTGTTCAGGGATCGCGTTTGACCATTCCAATTTGGCGGATAAACAGCCTGTGCAAACAGATGCTAATAGGGCATCTACCTAAACATATCTATTGTGTAGACACCGGGCTTCCTGTTTTTTAGTAACCCCAAACATTCAAAACTAGTAGTTTTATTGGTAAGCATACCCATTTTAATTTATACTGAAAAACACTAAACACACAAAACATGACTCTTCTGAAAATGACACAGATGACACAATCTTACCGATTTCTGTGCGTTTCTTTTGTGAAATGTTGGATCAGCGTAAGTGATTACCTCTTCAGGGGTCTCAGCTAATTCAATAATAACAAAAGATGCATTAAATCAGCAATTAATCACTAAATATATTTTCATCATACAAGATACATTATTTAAGGCATATTTTAAATTGTAAACCTATGTATACAAATATTTACTATATATTATAATATTTAATATATTCTTTATGTATGTTTTAGCATAATACTTGCCATGTTGATCAGTTGTTCTTTGTTTCCTGCAGATCCAGATGATCCCGACAGCAACAAGAATCAACAGAGATCCAGCAGCAGCAGAGATCAGCACTAACAGAAAGACTGGAGAACCTGAAGAACCTGAAGGAGGACCTGAATGAGAACCTGAAGTAGGATGTGAAGTAGGATGTGAAGGAGGAGCTGATGGAGGAGTTGATGGAGGAGCTGTTGTTGTAGCAGCTTAAGAGAGACAGTCATTATTGTGAGTAAATGAATAGGAGAAAATAGTAAATCTGTAACAAACGTTATGAAAACACAGCTCTAAATGTGTATTGTGATGTCATTCAGGATGAGCTTATTGTGATGATAAACTCATTATTTAATTAATCATTTCATTATACACATTTCACCCTGTCTCTTGATATATATATATATATATATATATATATATATATATATATATATATATAAATAACATAGTACAATGATCTCTATATGTCAAATTATCAAGCACAGCTTGATTTGTCATGTGATAAACTTTTAATTATCCATCCAAACCAGAGACTTCCCCCAGGTGAACTGATTGATCAAATGCATTTTGGTTTGAATTAATGTCAGCAGAGATTCATACAAAACTATTTTATGTGGAGATGGTTCATCATATATGTACCTGCCCATGCTTGCAAGACATATTCATTAAGAGTGAGCTTCATGATATAAAAAATGAAAACAGTATTAAAAAAGTCACATTCATTTTCTAGAAGTACGAGGCTATCTCATTATCAGGCATTTGACATGGAATTACTGTCATAAAGATATGTGTAAAAGAGTGTGTGTTAAAAATAATTATTTTAATAAATATACCAACTCTGTAGAATATCCCTTGTGTTATGTTGCGGGTCAATTTCTAGTTGTTGGAATTAATGGTTAACCTATGTTTTATTTTTTGATATTTTGTGACTTTTTCTCATTTATCATCATGGACATGCATGCACAGTTTCAACATGCTGGTGTTTTTTGACATATACAAACAAAATTACTATTACGTTTGTGATGTTCGCGGGTCAATTTGACCCGCATATTTTAACGCTCTAAGGAAACTGTACTGACCCAAAATAATAACATTTCTTGGTTATATTTTGTTATTATTTTTTTTTTACTACTTTATGAAGCTAAAAAATGAGGATTTCCACACTTATTTCAATTCGGAAAAATATTTTGTCAGCCACAGATGGTAAAAATGACCTATTATTTATTTTTTCAAGCTACCTGGAATAATATTAAACCTTTTTTCTTTTCTTGATATTTTATGACTTTTTCTCATTTATCATCATGAACATGCATGCAAAGTTTCAACATGCTGGTGTTTTTTGACATATACAAGCAAAATTACTATTTCGTCTGTGATGTTCACGGGTCAATTTGACCCTCATAGACAGCCATTCAAAAGAAACTGTACAGACACAAAATAAAAACATTTATTTCATGTATGTCAGGGCATCAACTCCAGTTATAAAGTGTACGTCTATCTAAAAGTGCTCTAACCCTAACCAAACACACTTCAAAAATCTAAATCATGATGTTCAAAATTAATGGCAAATTACAAATGACAAACCTGAGCTACCCAGAGAGATTCTGAACATGGAGGGCAGAAACATGCATCTGGAGTCAGACCCACAGAAAATGAAGGATGGAACACAGAGGATAGGAAAAAAACGGAAGAGATGTGAGGTGTGCCCATCCAAGCGCGACAGCAAAACCAGCACCATGTGTGTGAAGTGCAAGAAATTCATAAGCCAAAAGCACACACTTGATGTGTGCTCATCATGTCAAGTAACTTCTAGACTTTATGAAATGAGTTTACAAAACAGCCAACTTAAGAAAAGTAAATATTTTCATTATACAGCTACATTTAATTGTTCAGTTATGATGTTCTAAGAAAAAAAAAAGTAAAAAAAAATGTACATGCAAATTAAGTCAGCATACTGTTTATTTTCTAATTTTGTCAAAAGAAAATGATTAAAATGGTTAAAAAACATTTTCATTAAATCATATCTTCAGATATATTTTTGGGGGAATATTTGACAAATGTTGATAATAAAAGTTTACAGTTTGTACCTGAATCTTTGTTGTTTTTCATAGTGTGATTTTTGAGGAATTGTATTGAATTCAATTAGGGTCAATTTGACCCGCTCCATAAAGGGTGTACACAGAAATCGAACAGTGCACAAGGGATATAATAGAGTGAGCTGTAATACTCTACTCACCGTAGACAGTAAGACTGAATCTGTGTGTATCCTCTGAACTTCTGCGGCTGATGTAAACTTCATAAAGTCCAGAGTCTGTGGTTCTGGTGTTTGTGATGGTCAGAGATCCAGTCTGATCGTCCAGCTTCAGCCTGTCTCTGAATCTCCCATCAGTACCATTAAATATCTTACTGCTCTTTCCATTAATTCTAGCTATAAGAATCTTGTTAGTTCCGAATTTCCACTCAATCTTATCTGTCTGTATTTCAGTGACATTCATCTGTAGAGTGACAGAATCTCCCTCCTTCACTGACACTGACTTCACTGTGTCTGTATCAGCAAACACACCTGATGAACAAACATAAACAGACTCTCAGTCACATATATTACAGTTAGCCTTAATTTTGAAATGATTACAAACTTTGGAAAGTTAGAAAGACAGAAACAGAATTGTGGAAAATATAAGACTGGGTGAAATAGACAGATACTTGAATTCACAATGCTTCATGTTTTACATTTTAACTTTTGGTATTGTGTTATGAGCTAGTTAATAGATCTGTGTAAATCTATTTTTAATTTATTGATGGTGAAACTGAACATTCGATTTCTACACAAATAGTATCTTAATAGAAAAATATAAACATCTTCAACTGGGAATAACTGACTAAACATACAGTGTTTCTGTTTGGTATCATATCTTGACTGGACAGTGAAACAAATCTGAATAATTATAATTGATAAATAATGAATAATGTTTATTAAACCTGAACCCAGACTATATCTTATAGTTATATCTGGGAATAAAAGCAAGATCAAATCTTCTGACTGGTTTAAACAGTGATATATTGACCTGTACTAACTTCTACTGTAACAAACAAACTAAAAAACATGTATAACTTACCAACCAGATGAGAAAGGCACAGACAGAAAAGAACAAGTGTATTTTCTTTAATCATTTTCTTCCAGCAGCTCTGGAGTTTAAAAAGAGAATCTGAGAGCGTTGTGCTCTGTAGTAAAGTCATGCAGGAAAATCACCATCTACTTCTGTCTCTGTGTCTCAGCTGAGTGAGCATGCGTGTAGAGGGTTGAAGGGTAGTCTAGTTTTGCAACAGTAACTTTTTTTCTTTTCTTTGAACTGTGCCATTGTTTTAATCAAGCTGTACTGAATCCAGTTCTATTATTGAGAGATTTCATTTCTCCCTGAATATAAAATTACTCTGTTGCCCTCCTAAATGAGGAAGCAACCAATTGGGATATAATTGTACTTTTGAAGTGATACATTAACATCAGATCTTAGTCCCAAATGCACAGTTGATGTGGATTTGTGTTCTCTTATTCAGTCATTTATGTTGAAAAAGTCCACATGACTTTGGATGTTTCTTTTGATCCTATCCACATTTCTATCAGTCCCAAATATCTGTCCCTGTCACTGTTGCTGGTTTTTATATTATCAGTTTTTTTTTTTTTTTTTTTTTAACAGAGATCATACCATCTTTAGTAGGAATTCAGTTCAAGATTTTAAATGTATCTCTTAAATATATAGCTAGTGTCATATTATTTTTTTAATACATAGATTCTGAATATTTGAAAGATTTTCAATATTAATTTTTCACAGCATCAAAAATATCAGCTGTGCTTTCTCAAGTATGTAGGTCAGAAACAGCTCAAAGTAGGTGGAGCTACAGCTCAAACACTGATTGGTTGATTTATTGTGGCAATAGAAAGACATAATGCCAGCAATTAGTGATTACAACCTAAATGCAGCGTCTTTTTCATTTTAATGAAAATTTTATTTCTAAGAGCTGTGTTTTCATTAGTGTGAATGCAAAATAAGTTTTGTGTTGTGTGAAGTTTTTTTATGTTGTTGTTGTTGTTTGGATTAACAAATATAATGTACAGTACATACTTGACAAATGACCAGTGTTTGGAATAACGGCGTTTATTTTCACAGTAACGGGGTAATCTAACTAATTACTTTTCCCGTCGTTACAATGCCGTTAACATTACTGAACGTTAAATGCGGTGCATTACTATGCATTATGCATTGATTTAATAAATTATGCAATCCGAACGCACCCCTGGCTTACACAGCGAGTGAGCAGGTGAGTTAATAACAAGATAAGCGATTATGATTGGCTAAGGCAGAGTCATGTGTTTCATGGTAGCCAATCAGAGCCAGTGTTTTTACACACATGCCGGCACACGCGGCAGCGCCATCGGCGCCAAACACACACACACACACACACACACACGACAGCTACACAGATTCGCAGCAGCAGCAGAGATGGCGAGTCAGGAGCAATCCGATGAAAAGTTGGCATTTTCAAGGTGGAGATATAACCACTACTTCAAATTCATTGTGGTCAAAGGCAAGAACGTGCATGTAATGTGTGCATGTAATGTGTGACACACATCTACAAAGCTAGTGGCCAAAAACACTTTTCTTACAAAGATAATACTTGAAGTGCAGGATAAAACTCATGCTGTCTGTTAACGTGCAATAAATATCGAAAGTTATGTACGAACACCTGTCTGTTCTACTCATTTCAACTGACTTGTGAAAACTGCAAAAAAAAAAAAAAAAAAAATACAAATTCTTTGACATATAGCAACTTTATTTTTTTTATTATTTATTTTTTTTAATTAACGCAAATTGTTACTTTCCCTGGTAACGAGTTACTTTTATTATAGAGTAATTCAGTTACTAACTCTTTGGAACAAGTAGTGAGTAACTATAACTAGTTACTTTTTTAAAGTAACGTTCCCAACAGTGCAAATGACCCCAGTAACAAGCTGTAAACAGTATAAAAAGGAATTTCAGTAGTTTTTAATCAGAAAAGGCTCTCATAACGGTCAATAGTTTTGTGTGTTTGTATTGACTGACAGTTTGTTTTGGGGGCGGGGTTTGTACAGAGAACTTGTGGTTGAAGGCATGGGGTGTGGTCTAATTCAGTCAGGCGAAGTCAGCAAATCATTAACATCGTCTATTGTTTTTGCTATAGACATCTTTACTGCGGGCGCTCGTAGGTTTTCAAACTTGACTGAAACTATTTCAGACCCCTGAACTGCTGAAGACAATGTTTCACACATTTGCTTTTTGCTGTTTGTGCTGTTGGCATCTGGTTGGTAAGTTATGTTTATTGTCTTTCACATTTATTGTCTTTTACAGCTGCTGCATGTTAATCGTTTGGCGCTCTAACTTGAAAGAATGATTTCCACTGTGCTATTTACTAACTCATAACACAACACCAAAAATTAAAATGTAAAACATATGAAGAATTGTGAATTCAAGTATCTGTCTTTTGCACCCATTTTTATATTTTCCACATAGATTTTTCTTTCCAAACTTTCCAAAGTTTGTAATCATTTCAAAACTATGGCTAATTACAGTTAAATCTTTATTAAACTTAACTGGTATATATGTGACTGAGATACTGTTTGTGTTTGTTCATCAGGTGTGTTTGCTGATACAGACACAGTGAAGTCAGTGTCAGTGAAGGAGGGAGATTCTGTCACTCTACAGATTAATGTCACTGAAATACAGACAGATAAGATTGAGTGGAGATTCGGAACTAACAAGATTCTTATAGCTAGAATTAATGGAAAGACCAGTAAGATATTTAATGGTACTGATGGGAGATTCAGAGACAGACTGAAGCTGGACGATCAGACTGGATCTCTGACCATCACAAACACCAGAACCACAGACTCTGGACTTTATGAAGTTTACATCAGCCGCAGAAGTTCAGAGGATACACACAGATTCAGTCTTACTGTCTACGGTGAGTAGAGTATTACAGCTCACTCTATTATATTACACAGATTTGGTATATTTATTGCCATATTTTGATTAAAAGACTTAACTTTACTGTCATTGTACAAGTACAGATCTTTTGAAATATAAAAATGTGGTGTGGGAGTGGAATGCTGTTACACCGAATAAATTCAGAGACACAAAGAACAAGATCCAAGTGTAGCTTAATATTTTAATTATTACAATAACCAAGATCAACCAAAACAGGGGAATAAGAGAAATCATGGAGAAGAACCAAGTATGCTGACATAACATCCATGAAAGAAAAAGACTAGACAAGGAACATAGTAAAAACAAGATCTATATATACACAGGATTAACAAGGTTAACCAGAAGTAGACTGAAACAAGCAATAAACTTATCAACTAAACTACAACCAGACTACAAGGTTAAAACAGGAAACTACAACACTAACACTTCAACATAAAAGTCCAAATGGGGAACATCTGGCAGGGGATTGTAGCTGATGTACTGTACCACCGATAAAGCTCAATAAAATGTAACTTTAAATGAGTGAAACTGAAATACTGTTTATGTTTGTTCATCAGGTGTGTTTGGTGATACAGACACAGTGAAGTCAGTGTCAGTGAAGGAGAGGGATTCAGTCACTCTACAGATTAATGTCACTGAAATACAGACAGATAAGATTGAGTGGAGATTCGGAACTAACAAGATTCTTATAGCTAGAATTAATGGAAAGAGCAGTAAGATATTTAATGGTCCTGATGGGAGATTCAGAGACAGGCTGAAGCTGGACGATCAGACTGGATCTCTGACCATCACAAACACCAGAACCACAGACTCTGGACTTTATGAAGTTTACATCAGCCGCAGAAGTTCAGAGGATACACACAGATTCAGTCTTACTGTCTACGGTGAGTAGAGTATTACAGCTCACTCAATTATATTCTACAGATTTGGTATATTTATTTACATTTTAATTAGAAGACTCAACTTTACTGTCATTGTACAAGTACAGATCCTTTGAAATATAAAAATGTGGTGTGGGGAGTGGGAGTGGGATGCTGAAATAGAAATAGATTGAAAAAAGGGGAATATCTGACAATGATTATAGTTGATCTACTGTACCACAGTTAAATCTTTATTAAACTTAACTGTAATAAATGTGATTGAGAGTCTGCTTGTGTTTGTTCTTCAGGTGTGTTTGCTGATACAGACACAGTGAAGTCAGTGTTAGTGAAGGAGGGAGATTCTGTCACTCTACAGATTAATGTCACTGAAATACAGACAGATGATAAGATCGAGTGGAAATTCGGAACTGACAAGAATCTTATAGCTAACATTAATGGAAAGAGCAGTAAGATATTTACTGGTCCTGATGGGAGATTCAGAGACAGACTGAAGCTGGATCAGACTGGATCTCTGACCATCATGAACACCAGAACCACAGACTCTGGACTTTATGAAGTTGAGATCATCACCAGCAGATCAGAGGATACACACAGATTCAGTCTTACTGTGAATGGTGAGTAAAGCTTACTCTTATTTTATACTACAGATTTGACATATTTCTTGACGTAATTTCATTGGTAGTTCAACTTTACAGTCATTTTACAAGTACATTTTAAAAATATGTTTGCAGTTTACATACTGTACTACACACCAATGCACTTTGTTAAAATGCTTTCAGTTATTGAGGTGAAAAAAAGAAATATCTTGGGAGGTATAGATTTTCCTTTTTTTCTCTCTTCAGGAAAATGGACACATTTTTGCCTTTTGTAGTTCTTCTATTTGTAATGTCCAGAAGCAAGCGGAGGAAGGCAGAGGCTTGATTATTATTATTTATTTATTTTTTTTTGCACCAGTTTAATAGAAGTAACTAAATTAATAGACAACCTGAAACAAGGAAACAAAAACACAAAGATTAAAAAAAATTAACAACTGGCAAAGTAGCAAGTTAAACACAAAGGGTAAGGGTAAAAAGTTAGAGTCAACATGACTAACCTGGGGAGACAAATCAAGAGAAAAAAGGTCAGGCAGAAGATTCAGGATCAGATGCCACCGCCTCAGGAGGATCTGGAGCAGATGTTGCTGCCTCGGAGAAGCTGTAGACATTTATATGGCGCAAGCACACAAAATTGCATTCAAAATCACAGCAGTACAGATGATGCTGGACGAGTTTCCAAGACCACTGGACTGGAGGGTGAAGCAGGGACCACTAGGCTTGCACCAATCTCAGCTGTGGATATGCCATACTGGATATCAGTCTCGTCCACCATGAAACAGGTCCATTGGCCAGGATGCTACAGGATGATAATGTCAATGGTGACTAGGGCTGTGCGATTAATCGAAATCGAATCGAAATCGCCTGCAATTTGCTAATCGCAAAAGCCTGCGATGTGGACGCGATATTACTCTGTTCTAGAGCATTTGCATGACTGTCAGTCTTCAGTGACAGTCTTACTAACCAATAGAGTGAGGGCACCTCCGTTCTCCCCAATCAGCACTGCTCTAGCCAACTGTGTAAATAATAATAAGAAAATTATATATATATATATATATATATATATATATATATATATATATATATATATATATATATATTGTATTGGACAGAACAACAGTAATTCCTACTGGAATAATTCCAATTCCTTGGAATAATGTCAAAAACAAAAAGGAATTTTGTAATGGTTTCATGGAAACTTTAAGATTTTTTTTTTTTTTTCAACAGGGTAATGATACTCCTACTGTGCCGCACATTATTGACAATATTAAGCTGAAGCTTGACTTTGCACATTTAAAAATCGCAAATCAAATCACAATCGCAATATCGGTCAAAAAAAATCGCAATTAGATATTTTCCCTATATCGCACAGCCCTAATGGTGACCCAAGCTCCAAAGCTGCAACCCCCCCTTGGAGGGCCATTTCACTTTGTCACTTATTAGTGACTCTGTTTCCTTTAGCATCCTGTCCAGCCTAGTCTCAGCCTCGGACGTCACACCCATGGACCGCTGGCTGAACATTAGATGCATATAACACAAGAAAGATGCGTGTGTCACCTTTTTTGACATTCTGCCTTGGATAAAATCCGACTTATTCATATTCTTATTCTTATTTCAGGGTTTTCGCTGGGCATTAAAAAGCATTAAAAGTCCTTAAATGGATTTTGCAAAAATTAAGGCCTTAAAGGGCATTAAAACGCATTAAATTTGATTCCTACAGGCATAAACATTTTTTTTATAGTTTTGAAGAGAATTTTATATCAATTTCTTTGAATATAGCCTTCATAATTAATAATTTTATTTGCTTTCGCAAAATGTACGTTAGTGTGATAAACACACGGAACCAGTTTGGTAATTGGTTTCGGCCGGAGCAAAATTGCCATGATACGGAGGTGACGCGACAAATCTACAAGTAATAACGTTACGACGACAACTGATGCTGTCACCACCGTTTGTGGAGCAGCTAACATTACCACAGCAAAATCGAGCGACATTCGATCAACGTTTGGCTCGAATGCGACTTTGCAGGCGGAGGTGCTCTGGTGTCTGAACACAGCTGTCCATCACCACTCTTATGCGTCCAATGAAGGTGTTTCTGAGTTGTTTCAGGCAATGTTTCCTGATTCTGAAATCGTCAAATCTTTCTCTTGTGGCAAGGACAAAACCAGCTACATTTTAAAATTTGGACTTGCCCCATACTTCATTTATGTACTTTGAATACATTAAGTTCCAGCATTTAAAAAGTTGAGCTTATTGAAGAGCTGTTTTTGTGATGATAAAATTATAAAAATGGCATTAAAAAGGCATTAAATTTAATTTGAAGATACCTGCAGAAACCCTGTATTTGTGTAAGAAGTTGGCACGTGACGAATCTGCATTTTGGCGGATAGCCTATGCTTGCTTGTTGCATGACATGAATGGATATTTTATTTCTTTTTTTTACAACATACAACAACTGCAAAGGAATCTGAACCTAACCAAAAAAAGACAGATGAAGCTAGATGCCCGAATCCAGACCCCCGACAGCGTCATAAAGGTGATCCATTAGACCAGTGTTTTACATTTATGTCAGGATATGGACCATATACACTGAAAAAAAGAATCCGTAAATTTATTTAATTTTTATTTGGCAAGTTTTTGCACAAGCATTTTTCAAGTAAATTTACACATTTGGAAATTAAGTAAATCTACTTAACTAAGTTAAGTAAAAATAATAAAAAAAAAAAACTAATAAGTACATTTAACTTGACATGTTAAATTTTATTGAGTAAATTTTAATTAAAGCATTTAGCAGACACTTTTATCCAAAGCGACTTACTGTGCATTCAGGCTGACAATTTTCACCTATCAAGTGTTCCCGGGGAATCAAACCCCCAATCTTACGCTTCCCACATAGCAACATTGTTTCGGCCCAGATCCGGCCCACATCTGGCACCAGTGGAAAGATGATCTGGCCCACATGCAGCGTGGACTGATGGCACTTGGGTGGACCACTTCTGTTTGCCAGAGCTGAGCCACAAGCAGACCATAGAAATGCCACATGTCAGCCAGAGTAAAGAAATTAACCAGAACTGGACCTTATCTGAGCCACAAAATCTGTGTATATTAAATATGAAGTAATTTCAGCTTTAATAAGCCTGTTAACAAGCAGAATCACTGAAGGAAAGAAGAGAACAGAAAAAGAGATGAGCAGAAACACAAGAACTACAACTGACTTCAGCCACAACCTTAGATGGAATAAAATGAAGATAAAAGAAGACATTAAATCACTCAAGCTCTCAGAAGAGAAGGATTAAACAACTCAACAAACAGCTTTACCAGCTTCACTTATTACTAACTTACTTTATTTATTTTACACATCTACAAAACTTTTTATTGAGAATAAACAGAAGTTTAACTCCAATGTGTTTCACCATAACAGTGATTAGTGTTATCATTAGTTGGGCTCTTAACTCTTATTATATATTTTGTCTTTTTTTGGCGGCTTTGACGGTGTGTTTGTTAAACACATTTGCAGCTTCAAAGAAAGCTAAAGTGACATGATATCAAGTGACGGCTGTTTTCTGTTGATGGTTTTATAATCATCATGACATACACTGGTTCACTGATGTTTTTTTTTTTTTTTATCTAACAATTATGTTTTTTCCAATGATACATTCATATTACAAACCCTGTGTTTCTGCCGTATGAGATCCAGCAGCATTATAACAATCAGTTAAAATCTTTTAACAAACATGAGCTAAAAAAAAATATTAAACTTTGCTGCCACACACAGATATAAACAATCAGCACATGAATCTCGATAATGGTGACAATCAGAAATATTTAGATAAACTGATCCATTCAGAACTTCGCTGAAAAGCTACTAAGTCACAACTAAACAACAGCAAAAAATATAAGAAAATATTAAGAATTAAACGAAATAATAGGACAATTCAGCTGCATAATTTATTCATGTTGCAATGCATGCTGGGAGGATTGTACTATGCTAGTACCCAGCATGCATTGCAGCAAGGTACATTTGATTGTCACCATTGTTGAGATTCATGTTCTTACTGTTGATGTATGTGTGTGTCATCATAGATTGACTTTTTCATGTTTGTTAAAATCTTCTAACTGATTGTTGTAATATTCCTGGTTATTATGCTGCAGAAACACAGGGTTTGTGATGTGAACATATTAATTAAACAATTGTTAGATTAAAAAAAAACAAATCAGCCTGTTTCATGTTGATAATAAAACCATCAACAGATAACCGCCATCACTTGACCTAAATTAGTTTTAGTTTTCTTTGAAGCTGTAAATGTGTTTAACAAACACACTGTCAAAGCAGCTAAAAAAGACAAACGATAGAATAAGAGTTAAGAGTGCAACTAATGGAAACACTAATCACTGTTATGGTGACACATATTAAACTTTTGTAGATGTGTAAAATAAATAAAGTCAGTCTGGTTAGTAATAAGTGAAGTTGTTAAAGCTGTTTGTGGAGTTGTTTAATCCTCCTCTGATGAGATATCCAGATATTTAATGTCTTCTTTTATCTTCAATTGATTTCATCTAAGGTTGTGGCTGAAGTCAGTTGTAATTATTGTGTTTCTGCTCATCTCTTTTTCTGTTCTCTTCTTTCCTTCAGTGATTCTGCTTGTTAACAGGCTTATTAAGGCTGAAATTACTTCATATTTAATATACACAGATTTTGTAGCTCAGATAAGGTCCGGTTCTGGTTAATTTCTTTACTCTTGGCTGACATGTGGCATTGCTATGGCCTGCTTGTGGCTCAAATCTGGCAAACAGAAGTGGTCCACCCAAGTGCCATCAGTCCATGCTGCATGTGGGCCAGATCATCTTTCCACAGGTACCAGATGTGGGCCGGATCTGGGCCGAAACAATGTTGCTATGTGGGTTTCTAATGCAATATTCTGCCACTGAGCTACAGGAACACTTCGAGATTTTGTGACAAATAAGTGCAAATTTCACTTACTTACTTTTTTATTTTGGAAAAAGGAATTTGGAAAAGTTTTTACACTAATAAAAAACCCGAAACAGAGATTCTAGAAATGTCTAAATGTATAAAAAAATTTTTTTCAAAACAGTTTTATCAAATGAGGGTAAATAAGTCTCTCACTTATGTCCCTTTAAACCAGTTTACAGCAAAGACAGCACGAAGGACTGGATTCACATGATAAATATTCTGCAATTAAGAAAACAGACAAAAGAAATTGCACTGTAAAACCCGATAAGTAAACTTTACTCAAACCGTTTGAGTAAATAGATTGCCTTGATTTAAACCATGTAAGTTTTAAAACTTTGCATTTAAGTAATTAAGTGATTAACTAAGTGCTGATTGAGAATTAGTGATGAACAGCTGCTGTTAACAAACAGAATCACTGAAGAAAAGAGAAACACAAGAACTACTACAACTGACTTCAGACACAGCCTTATGTGGCCAGATGGCAGAGGGAAGGTATGAATTAAGTGAACTTAGATGAATTAAAGACCCAAAGGGTTAACAATGCCTGACTACGCCACCCTGGGAATCTCACCCAAGGAATTTATTTAAGATACTATACACAGGTCCCCCACTCTGTGGCAAAATAGACAATGGAGACAGAGGTACTGGTATAAAAATAGAACTATTTATTTTGAATTTAATGACAAAAGCTTAAGATGCATTCATTGTTAAAATGGGACCAGAATTACACAAATGGTCCAGAAAAGACAATGAGGAGCTGCAGCCTGGGCTACATGACTGGCCGTACATGCCTTTACTCTAAGTACACTGAGCCCCAGTGCACACGGCAAATCACAGCACTCTGTGAGGAAACACCATCACCACCCAAAGAAAGACTTCAGCCCTGATCTCCTTAAAAGGCCTGCAGCTCCTGTAACACAGAATCTCAGAGACACACACTCAAATACAAACAAAAATAATTAACATAAGATTTAGGCAGGCAACACAGCTGACACTTAATGCCTGGCAAAGTTAACCAAATTAAATAAAAAAAAAAAACAAAAAAAACAATTGTCACTGAAACAAACAGAAAGAAAAACAAATCACGCCAGTACACAAAATAACAAATAAACCAATTAAATGAAAACACAACTGGACCATATAAATGCAAAAACACTCCCAAACCATAGACATGTAAATAACTAGACGCCTCATTGGCCGCTCGACCGCACGTCAACGTCGCCGCCATATTGGAGCGGGCAACTCTCATAACTCTCACATCAGGACAGAAGAAAACATACCTGACTCATCGACAGATTTGACACCTACAAACGGTCACACGATAATAAAAACAGATCTCGGGGTGTAATCTTTCACAGGTAAGACTCAGCTGTTCTTCCTCGATGTTTTTTGGTCATTTTTAACATTATGTTGACAGCTTAATTAACCACCAATGTCAGACGATTAATAATATCGCTAGCGTAGTTAGCAGTGAAAGCTGAGACTTTATAAGAATTCAAAGTTTAAATTAATTCTTATTACGTTTTACATATATAGCCGTTTATATAATAAACTAAATGGTGTTATGAGCACAATATAGAGTGAGCCCTTTAATCTAGATTAATGATGGAGCTAAAGCTTCTGTCTTTAAACTCACTACCGTTACTTATTTACAAAGATGAAGTGGTAACACTTTAAAATACTAGTCCTTTAGTTAATGTTAGTTAATTCATTAATTAACATGAACAAACAATGAACAATACATTTATTACTTTATTTATTCATCTTTTGTTCATGTTAGTTAATGAAAATACAGTTTTTCATTGTTAGCACAACTTTTGATTTAAATAATGCATTAGTAAATGTTGAAATGAACATCAACTAATATTAATGAATGCTGTAGAAGGATTGTTCTTGCTTAGATCATGTTAACTAAAGTAGTTAACTAATATTAAATAATGGACCGTTATTCAAAAGTGTTACCGATTAAGTTTATCATCACTTGATTATAAGGATTTCATTGCTTTCCATAAAACTGTGAACTGATTCTATGTATTCTTTTTTCTTCCCTTTTAGCCATTTGCAAACAGGACAAGGACAGCCTTAAGGAAAGCTGTTCTCTGCATTTCCAAGAGACAAGACTATACCTCCCTAGACTAGTGTTGTGTTTGTACTAAACCCAGAGCAGCCCTGAATGAATGTTCAGCTCATATTGTAATACTATAGACTACATTTAAAAAGCTTTGCACAGGCTGTTTAATGCTGATCATGTACTCGTAAAAAACTACATGATGTAAATAGCTTAGAAATGAAAAACACAGGAACTCATAGTGAGTCCAGCTGCAATATCATGATAAACTCATTGTGATGTTGTTATAATTATTATTAATTTTGATTAATATCATGTTTTTTGAGGGGAGCATCTCATATTCTGGTCTGTGATAAACATAAGTATACTTTGAGATTTTGTGGTACAAGGTAAACCTCACATACTCACACCCAAACATATGTGTTAACATACATGGAAAAATAAATCACTTTCATAAATAAATCAGTTTCAAAATGTGTGTGTTTTCTGCATGAGTGCGTGTAATATGCATTATAGAACATTATGTTCTGTGTTAAGGCTGGTTCACACGGCAGGATAATTGGGCCGATTTTAGCCCCGATTCAGCCCTTCCGACAATCTTAGGATGCTCCGATTATCGTAAAATAATCTGATCAAATATTCCTGCCGTGTGTGGTGTGTTAAGACTAATCTCCTCTGCTCGGAAGAATGTCGGGACCGCTCCGATCTCAAATCGGGGATATCCAACATGTTGGATTTATTTTGCCCGATTTCTTCTCGTGTGTGGTGTCCCCCGAGGACAAACAATCACGCAGCCTGTGGACTGTGGCGTGTAGCCAATCAGAAAGCGAGGTGACGAGGCAGTGATAGTACCGGGAAACAAAATCAAAACAGCCGGCGTATATAATATAACAAATACAAATAAAGTCGATGGGCATAACTACATCCACAACTGCAGTCCACCAGAGTACATGGAAACTAATATATGAATGTTTATTTCAACGGTTATTAATCTGTGTAGTACGTAACAACATTTCTATGAGATAAAACAACAACTTATCTCCATATCATGATATAGCAAGTATAGTCCATGCTCGCGTCGTCTCCACCTCTTTGACCATCGCCTTTTCTTATTTTTCTTATGTTTTTTTTCCCGTTAAAAACAAAGCACAAACCATGGCCACTGCATCCTCTTCGTCCGCCATGATTGTTTACTCTAAAGTCACGTTTGATCTCGAGGGATTTTGCGAGATTTCCCGTCTGACCTGGGAATGCTCGGGAGTCAAATCGGTTCGTGTGTGATGTGTTGATATTGCCGTGTGGCTGCACACCACACACGGAGCGACCAAAACTGTTAGACCCGTGATTTTTTATCGCCGTGTGTGGGGTCTCTCAGGTTTGGAAAATCTGCCGACAATTTTAAAATCGTCCCGTGTGAACCAGGCCTTAAGGCTGGTTCACACGGCAGGATAATTGGGCCGATTTTAGCCCCGATTCAGCCCTTCCGACAATCTTAGGATGCTCCGATTATCGTAAAATAATCTGATCAAATATTCCTGACGTGTGTGGTGTGTTAAGATTAATCTCCTCTGCTCGGAAGAATGTCGGGACCGCTCCGATCTCAAATCGGGGATATCCAACATGTTGGATTTATTTTGCCCGATTTCTTCTCGTGTGTGGTGTCCCCCGAGGACAAACAATCACGCAGCCTGTGGACTGTGGCGTGTAGCCAATCAGAAAGCGAGGTGACGAGGCAGTGATAGTACCGGGAAACAAAATCAAAACAGCCGGCGTATATAATATAACAAATACAAATAAAGTCGATGGGCATAACTACATCCACAACTGCAGTCCACCAGAGTACACGGAAACGAATATATGAACGTTTATTTCAACGGTTATTAATCTGTGTAGTACGTAACAACATTTATATGAGATAAAACAACAACTTATCTCCATATTATGATATAGCAAGTATAGTCCATGCTCGCGTTGTCTCCACCTCTTTGATCATCGCCTTTTCTTGTTTTTCTTATGTTTTTTTCAGTTAAAAACCAAGAACAAACTATGGCCACTGCATCCTCTTCGTCCGCCATGATTGTTTACTCTAAAGTCACGTTTGATCTCGAGGGATTTTGCGAGATTTCCCGTCTGACCTGGGAATGCTCGGGAGTCAAATCGGTTCGTGTGTGATGTGTTGATATTGCCGTGTGGCTGCACACCACACACGGAACGACCAAAACTGTTAGACCCGTGATTTTTTATCGCTGTGTGTGGGGTCTCTCATATTTGGAAAATCGGCCGACAATTTTAAAATCGTCCCGTGTGAACCAGGCCTTATGTGCATTATGTGTGTGTGTGTGTGTGTGTGTGTGTGTGTTAAGGCTGGTTCACACGGCAGGATAATTAGGCCGATTTTAGCCCCGATTCACCCCTTCCGACAATCTTAGGATGCTCCGATTATCGTAAAATAATCTGATCAAATATTCCTGCCGTGTGTGGTGTGTTAAGACTGCTCTCCTATGCTCGGAAGAACGTCGGGACCGCTCCGATCTCAAATCGGGGATATCCAACATGTTGGATTTATTTGGCCCGATTTCTTCTCGTTTGTGGTGGCCCCCGAGGACAAACAATCACGCAGCCTGTGGACTGTGGCGTGTAGCCAATCAGAAAGCGAGGTGACGAGGCGGTGAGAAAGTACCTGGAAACAAAATCAAAACAGCCGGCGTATATAATATAACAAATATAACAAATACAAATAAAGCCGATGGGCATAACTACATCCACAACTGCAGTCCACCAGAGTACATGGAAACGAATATATGAACGTTTATTTCAACGGTTATTAATCTGTGTAGTACGTAACAACATTTCTATGAGACAAAACAACAACTTATCTCCATATTATGATATAGCAAGTATAGTCCATGCTCGCGTTGTCTCCACCTCTTTGACCATCGCCTTTTCTTGTTTTTCTTATGTTTTTTTTCCGTTAAAAACAAGCACAAACTATGGCCACTGCATCCTCTTCGTCCGCCATGATTGTTTACTCTAAAGTCACGTTTGATCTCGAGGGATTTTTCGAGATTTCCCGTCTGACCTGGTAATGCTCAGGAGTCAAATCGGTTATGGAAAGCCTTTTTAACATTTTTTCTTTAAGCTGTACTAGTATCTTTTTTCAAGTTACTAGTACTTATTTTTTAGATACTAGTATCTTTTCCGTTAAGTACTAGTACTTATTCATTAGGTACTAGTGCTTATTCATTAACTACTAGTGCTTATTTATAGGTACTAGTGCTTATTCTTTAGGCACTAGTGTCTTTTGTAAAGTTACTAGTACTTAATCATTAGATACTAGTGCTTAATCATTAGATACTAGTACTTATTCACTAGATACTAGTGCTTATTTATTAGGTACTAGTACTTATTCACTAGATACTAGTACTTATTTATTAGGTACTAGTATTTATTAATTAGATACTAGTACTTATTGATTAAATACTAGTACTTATTTATTAGATACTAGTATTTATTTATTAGGCACTAGTACTTATTCATTAGATACTAGTACTTAATTCAATAGTGACTAGTAACTTTTATATTGTTACTAGTAACAAATTTTAATTTTTTGCTATTGACTTCTATGGGGATCCGTCATTGAGATATCAACTATTGAGTTTTGACTAGTATGTATTCCACTAGTGACTAGTACTTAATTTTTATGTACTAGTGTGTATTTTTTAGATACTAGTACTCATTCATTAGATACTAGTACCTATTAAATAGACACTAGTACTTATTCATTAGATACTAGTACTTATTATTAGATACTACACTCTAAAAACGGCTGGGTTATTTTTTAACCCAAAATGCTGGGTTGAGTCTGTTGGGTCATTTTGTTGGGTTATTTAATTTCTTTTTAAACACTTTTGGGTAGTTTCAATTTACCATGTGTTGGGTTAAACCTGCTGGGTTGCGTCGCTGGGTTGTTTCAGGCCAGCGCTGGGTTATTTAACGCGCCTTGAAGATGTTTAAATTGCTCCCCAACTGTCACTTTGGAAGAACAACGGGGCAAAGCCACGGCTTTCAACTGTTTTAAGGTAAGTTTATTTAATGTTTTCAATAATAATTATTTTAAATTGGCAGAATAATAACTTTTTTTTGCAGCAACAATACTGTTAAACGTCTACAGGCCAACATTATTTACGTTAAATGATGAACTGTTTACCTCAAACGGCCAACCTACGTTACGCGACTCGCATAATCGTGTTAAGGTATCTGAGACGACAGATTAATAAAGTTTTATTAAGTTTCAGACAGTGACTGATGGCTGAAATATGCGAATACCTGTGAAAATAGAGGAAAAAGTAGTTTCTGACACTGAAAAGCCAATTTGATATTTAAGTGAGTCAAATGAGTTCAAAAAGTGAATACGACTTTCTGCTCTAATGTAAACGCCTGCAGTTGTCCATATCGACATTTAAATCATACAAATTACGTACAATATAGTCGGACCGCAGGTCTAAAAGAACCGACGACCCGGTTCAAGTAAACCGGTTCAGTAATTCTCGAACAAAGTGATTCCCGGAAAAGAATCGACGTCTCAGGGCATTTCAAAGTGCGCGCACGCACAGCGAGTGACGCTGGCCGCGTAAGTGAAGTGATTTGATGCTTTTGTGGTTTATAAAGTCTTTTTACATACAAATTATAATTCAAAATGTGTTTTTTTTTTCCTGTCAGAAAAGCGCATGGATACATTTGTGAGAGAAAAACTCGTCGAGTGCAGTCTTATTGAGGCGTCTAACGGTAAGTTCGTGTTTATTATACATTTTACATAATTGTTTGTCTGTGATAATCAACTAACGTTAACCATATAGTTAAAGCTGCACCAGAATGTACCTAATTTATGAGCGTAAACATCATATATTAATTTTCCAGATCGTGTTTTTGACTTGTCCTTATCACTTTGGTACATCTATAAGTTTTTATATATGGACTGTTTTACCTACGTGACTTGTCATAGAAATGTCTGTGTGCGCATGCAGTGTGATCTCCCTTATCTGTGCCAGTGACTGTGTGTGTTTGATATAGCCAGCATATTAACATAAAACTGTGATTTATAATGACTGGAACATCCCATTGATTAGACAGTTTGAAAGCACACCTTTCAGCCAATCAATATATCATATTCTGCTTCTGTAGACCAACTCATAGGTGAATTTAACTCATAGTCATGATGGGTCAATTTCATGATTAACTTCACACAGTTAATTGAACTGAATCACTGTTATTAAAACAATTTGTATTTTTTCTTTTTTTTCAACTTTATTTTAAAGGTTGGAACAAACATGGAATTCCTTAACTGAGCAGAGTCCACAAAACCCCATCCAATTGTCGTGGCGATTTAAAAATGCCAGCAGATTTCTCAGGCATTGATCATAATCAATGGACAGGTAAGGATATTCTGGACTATTTTCAAAAGGAATTGCAAATTGTATATTTAATTGTATTTTTCCACATGTGGACATATACATTGTGAAATAGTCCAAACTCAATTGAAAAGCATTTGTATTTCAGATGCCTTACACAGAAAGCTGTCAATTTGTGTCAAGGGTAGGACTATACTATGGGGCGTGTTTGTATTGGGAGATATTTTGTAGTTTTTACCCCAAAACTCTCACTGTTTGCACTCTGATGCACGTCAGCAAACAACATTGCAGTTCTACTCTTATTTACCTAGCTGCATCTTACCCTATATTTTATTCCTCCGGTGAAAAGCATTTGGTTAATGGTGAATATTGACCAGTAGTACCATGTGGTGGCTCTAACATTTAGCGGGTGATAGTAGCTGCATTTGGGGTAAAAATGACAGAATTATTTATTGTGTGAGGTGCCAAGAATATAGGGAGATCCGGGTTGCACTGTCTGTTCTTTATCACACATCTCTCGGAGCGGCAGCTGCCTTTAGTAGTGCCTTATAACCTCCATTGTTCAAAGCATTTTGCACAGTTGTCTTTGAGTGACGTCACCTCCCAATACAAACACTCTCCATAGTATGGTCCCACCTCTGACAAAAATTGACAGTTTTCAATGTGAGTCATTGGAAATTCAGATGCTAAAGATTCCATTTGAGTTTTGGCAGGTAACATGTGCGACACAGTGAAAAAACAGACATGGTAATTCATAAAACCTCATGTACTTGTTCTTATGTTGCATCTATGCTAACATTAGTCTGTTTCTCTCTTATTCCAAGGTCACCGTAGCCACCAGATCCAGTCGGTATCCAGATCAGAGGGTCACTGCAGTCGCCCGGATCCAGTACGTATCCAGACCAGATGGAGATCATCATCTAGAAAGGATCTCTACTGCCCTGAAAGACAGCGGAGACCAGGACAACTAGAGCCCCAGATACAGATCCCCTGTAAAGACCTTGTCTCAGAGGAGCACCAGGACAAGACCACAGGAAACAGATGATTCTTCTGCACAATCTGACTTTGCTGCAGTCTGGAAATTAACTACTGGTTTCGTCTGGTCAGAGGAGAACTGACCCCCCAACTGAGCCTGGTTTCTCCAAAGGATTTTTCTCCATTCTGTCACCGATAGAGTTTTGGTTCCTTGTTTTTCTTTAGTTGGGGACAATTAATATCAAGCGATATCATCCACTTGATTGCACAGAGGGACGATAAATCACTGAATCAATGACGAATTGACTTTAACTGAAAACTGAGTGTTTACTTTTGTCCCTTTGCATTATTACACACTATTTTCCTATTTAATACTGTAAAGCTGCTATGATGCAGTATTTGATCAATATGACAGGCTTATTACTCATAATACATGGAAAATACAGCTACAAACTGACTTTGTTTTTCCATTTGAAATTTGGCAGTCACTAAACTGAAACCGTAATTTTTGTTCAGTGTTTTTGAAACAGTGTTTTTGTTCAAGATTTGCAATTGTGTTTGGATTGTCACAATTTGTCACATGTGCAAAACGCAATTGAAAATATAATTAGCAATTCCTTTTGAAAATTGTCCTTCCATAGACAGGCTCTATAACGGAGTACACTGCTCTCAGGTGTAGATCTTTGCTTCAGAGCTTAAGTGTTTGACAATAGTTCACACAAAAATGAAAATTGTCACTAATTATTCACCCTGGTCTGAAAGCTCTCGAATATCAACGAAAATATCTTAACTTGTGTTCTGAAGATGAACAAATGTCTTACGGGTTTGTAACGACATGAAGTTGAGTAATAAATGACAGAATTTTCATTTTTGGGTAAACTATATGTTGAACTACCCTAAGCAGTGCACATCTACCTACGTAGGAGTCTTTATATACTTGATATAAATTTAAGGACATCTTTAAATGATTTTACATTTAAATTTAAAGAATGTTAATTGTCAATGTCATTTCACTGTGTATTTAAATAGCTAAAAATCTCAAAATGTAATAGTTAAACAGCTAGACACAGGTCATTCAGAAATAATTTTCTTATTTATTGCAACTGTATTTCTGTGATTTTTATTTATTTATTTTGCATTTGCTGGAAACAAAAAAGGGGAAAATTCCATGTTGTTTGTCATTGGTAAATATTTTTGAATGTCAGATGGCATTAAAAATATTTTTTAACAGTCTAAATAACCTGTATTCTTCATTATTTATTAGTCCATGATTGCTTTGTTAAGCAAAAGTGAAATTATGAGAATAACCCAGCAAGAATAACCCAGAATCATAAAAATGCAAACCCACAAATGGTAAAAATGACTCTATCTTGGGTTTTCTCAATAACCCAGCATGCTGGGTTAAAATGTGTAAACCAGCATGCTGGGTTACTTTAACCCAGCATGTGTTCTGTCCAATATTTACCCAGTGCTGGGTTGCCAATTGGGTTATTTTTAACCCAGACATTTTTAGAGTGTAGTACTTATCAATTATATACTAGTACTTATTGTTTAGATACTAGTAATTATTCATTAGGTACTAGTTCTTGTTTATTAAAAACTAGTTCTCATTCATTAGATACTAGTACCTTTTAAATAGATACTAGTACTTATTTAATAGATACTAGTTCATATTCATTAGATACTAGTACTTATTCTAAATGTTACTAGTATGATTTTTTATTTTACTAGTAATTTTTTTTGTTGAACTCTACTGTAGCCATTTGGACTAGTCATAACATAAGACAAGTGAAAAGGCAGATCTGACTAGTAAGATAAGAATAGTTAGTAGTGATTAAAAAAGGTACTAGTGTCTAAAGAATAAGAACTAGTACCTAATGAATAACTACTAGTATCTATTAAATAAGAACTAGAATCTAAAGAATAAGTACTAGTATCTAAAAAATAAGTACTAGTATCTAATGAATGCTTACTAGTAATATTTAAATAGATACTAGATACTATTGCAATAATTACTAGTCAGAAATTAAAAGATGATATCAAAAAAAGAAAAACTCTGAGTCCCTGTTCGTTTGGAGATATCTTCAACCTCATTAAGAACTAGTAAGAATGCATTTGGAGATATCTTCATTTAAACAGATCATTACATAAACATGAGTTCCTCTCCACCGTCCAATCAGAGTCCACATGGTAATAGTGATGGGAAGTTCGATTCTTTTCCGCGAACCGGTTCTTTCGGACGGTTCGATTCAATAAACCGGTTGAAAAAACCGGTTCATCGGTTCTTTCACGCTCGACGTAATGACGTCATTGGCGATGACGTAATGACGTCACGTCTATCAAACATTCAAATATATAAAGTCAGTAATCATAACTTTAGTCAGTTAAAACCTCATAATCATGAAAAGTTTACATTTGAGTTTTGCAACAACACCTAAATACAGTAACAGCAATAATGTGCATATGAGGATTTAAGTCTTCAAGATATAAAGTAAATGAATTAGGTGTCATCAGCGCAGAAACCCTAAACATAATCCATTGCGATGTATTTGTTATTAAATGAACTTACGTTTTGCCAGATTGCCCTTCATCCAAGCCCTCGAAATACCCGCGCTCATAATATTACTAGTACAGAATCAGAATCAATCACCGAAAGAATCCCTTCGGTTCAGACATGCTGTGAGTCAGTTGGCTTCACGCTGAATCGCGCATGCGCAGTATCATCAGTTCATCGGTTCTCAATTCGGACGCGTCCGACAGAAACGATTCTCGGTTGAGTGTACTGATGATCCGAAAACCGATGCAACCGGTTCTTGACTCGAGAACGAGAATCGCTCTAACCGGCACGTGCTGCAGTTCAGTGTCATCAGCTGCTCTACTCGTGTTCATGTTCTGTTTACTACAAACTCAATTTGTGAATGTCATCAACTATAAATACAGTACAGATATCTCATAAATCATCCCTTATTCCTATTAAACATAAGAGTCTTTAGAGTCTTAATTATTGTCCAACTTACCTAAAAACCCATTTGGCCTATACATTATATACAATATACAGATTGGAAACATCAATCTAAAAAAAATAATAATAACAAAAATCAAAATAAAATATAGTTATTTTATCACACTTTCCGATGTTTAACAAAATACTTACAAAATTACACGCATGCGCAATATCATCAGTTCATCGGTTCTCAATTCGGACGCGTCCGACAGAAACGATTCTCGGTTGAGTGTACTGGTGATCCGAAAACCGAAGCAACCGGTTCTTGACTCGAGAACGAGAACTGCTCCAGCAGTGGGCGTGTTCGTTCATTATCTGGCTCGGCTCGGTGTTCATCTTCAGTTTGGTCTTCACAGCATTTCATTCAGTGTACTGTTTGAGTAAATGGATTACCCCGGGATATTGGTTTATTCTGACTCAGAGAGAGTGTCAGTCACGTTAAAAAAGTTAACAGCTTAAGTAATTTGTGGATTTATGCTTATTGGAGACGTGAACCGTTTCAAACGATTCAGTTCGATTTGGTGAACTGGTTCAACCGGTTCACTAAGAAGAACCGGTTAAATTGAACGATTCGTTCACGAATCGGCCATCACTACATGGTAATACAATACGCAGAATAAATTTGATAGTTAAGGAAGGCTTACTGGCTTTGTATGTTAGACTAGATATTGCTAAATTGTTACCATGAAAACAAAAGGAATTATTACAAACCTGTTGTCCAATAAAAGTAAATTGACATGTTTTACAACAAATTTGCTTCATTAACATCAGTCGAGCGTTTGAAATAACTTCCATAAACTTATCATGGGCGAAACTACATCGCTTGTACATTCACTGTTTACCGCTCGGTTTCAGGGGCAGTGACTGTAATTCATCTTATTCGCTTGACAGTGCAATAAGTGATGACAGTGATGAATCACTGGGACGACAATTCAAATGAATGAACATTAACGTTAACATTAACATTAAAGAAATATGCAAACTGCCAAACAAAATATGATGACACGAAGAGGAAAATAACTAGGTGTCTTGTCGCATCCTGCCACTAGAGGTCACCCGTACAATGACCAACAAACACATAAGGCTACTGTATTAAAAAAAAAAAAATTCAGAGGTGGCCAAACTCTAAGCTTTGAAATGATATCCATTTTCGGGGTGGACGACCCAGACGGACTCCATTCTGGGGTTGGGCGGGGGGGGATTTGATGAGGAAGATGTCTTGATGTCTTGCCTGCAGTAGCCTACACCTTTTAAAGGGTTATATTTATCTAAATGGATGAAGGTCTGTAAATGTGTTTTGTTATTGAAATAATGAAATAGGGCTGTTATTGGAATTTTTATTATTCTTATTTACAGTAAAGCTGCTAAATAAATAGTACATGATATCATAGGCCTATCACAATTTAGACTACAGCACCGTCATGGATTTAATAAAAAAAAAAAGGGAAAAACAGATTCACTCTTTTATTCATCATAATTTTGTACATTTGCATCTCAACTCGTAGTAGGAGATTGGGTATGTTTGTAAAACTTTTTGTTTCAACATCTGTATCTCGCTGAACTTTTTGAGCTAGAGTGCTAAAACATTTATACGAAGTACCCACATTTGTTCACCACAAAAGGCACCAATTCAGACCTCTGCAAGAATTTTATTCTTTGCCTTATAAATTGATGTCAAATACATAGAGTGCCTTTGTTACAATCTTCTCCACTACTGGGGTATAGGTTTGCTTAATATAGGCCTGCTGATTACAGTCGGACAAAAGAATCAAAAACAGCAGCCACCTCATAAAGTTTGCTTTAAAAACAGGTTAAACAATCTAAAAGAACAATACAAAACAATGTCGGACCTTCTATGAATGATCACATCTCCAGTCCACTTACATTTGATGCAGGAGTGTGTGCGTATGTGTAAATTAGACTACTGGAACAAACCTCCTGCACAGTATACGGTATCCAGTATCCAGTGTACCTATGTAAAGAACATGTAAATAAGAACATGTAGATCTAACAAAAACTGAGTAAATGTGTGTGTGAGATTGTGTATGAATTATCTCAATCAGAGTCACAATGGTGAAAAAAACAATGTTTTTACCCTATGCTGATGGATCCAGCAACTGCATAGTGCACATTCTACCCACACTTCCTTTTATCTTTGAGCTGCCAAAAAAAAAAGGCTCCATGTAGACAACATGAAAGTTCTCAGTTCTAGGGAAACTGTTACAGCTTACCCCACCACCCCTGTCATCCAATGTGTAGTTAGCAGTATTAGCATATGGTTTGAAATTAGCAGTTTAAAACTGCATAACATTTATTCTAATTTAAGTTATATGATTTTATCTGTAACACTTTGTAGTAAGTAAAATAATAGTTTTCGTCAAGTCTCCCGAGGACTTGTCTTGAACTCAAAATCAGGGGCAGATGGGGACTAAATGGCTTTCTTGCAATGGTCCATTACACCTGCTCTTCCACACACCTTACCATAATGGGTTTATATGTGCCAAGCAATTTAATACCACGTGCTAAAATATAACACACTACAGATATATAAATGTTTTTTTTTTTTAATGAATTATATTTGTGTGCTTACTGCCAAAGTTAGCCTGTTATTTGTCTCTCCTGATGTTGGCAAACATAATTTTGAAAAATCAGTTATCAATTAGCTAATATCAGATTGATAAAAAAAAATGAGACTTGTAGGAAGACTTGGGCTGAGGCTAGGTGCACTGTGTTTTTATTTTCCTTTTCAGTGAAATTACTACAGAGTCAATCACAATGGCAGATTTATTGTACAATAATAATCAAGTGATATTATAAGATTATCACAATTGAACAAGATTTTGATTCACATCTTTATTAAATCTTTGTATTCCATCTCGTACCACACTTGACAGCGAATCACTTGACACTTTGCTGTAAACCTATTCCACATTATAATATTCAATAAAACTGTATGTTAACACGTAGGAGCTTGCTGCATGAATCCGTGAGTACGGTTTACAAATCCGAGGGAACGGATTGCGAAAGCGTGCGCACCGATAATGAATTTGTGGGTACGGATTCAAAAACCGAGGGTACGGTTTACAAAATCTGAGCCCATGGATTGAAAGTTCGTGGCACAGTTTGTTAAACAGAGGGAACAGTTTATGATTTCGTGATTACAGTTTATAAACTGAGGGGATGTATTGCAAAACCGTCGCCACGGATTGATTTTTTTCTCCTACAGGTGATGTCCCGGGCTCCCTATTTTTGAATCCGTAGGCTACTCACAAATTCATAATCTGTGCACACGCTTTTGCAATCCGTTCCCTCGGATTTGTAAACTGTAACCTTACAAAATCTGAGCGCACACATTGTAGTTCTCGGATTTTTATGAACCCCATAATTTATATTTTAGAGACGTGACAGACCGATATATCCCCCTCCATGCCCCGCCCCTGTTGGTATGACGTCATATCCTTCACAGATTAGCCCGGGCAGTTTTATGTACTGCACTCCACTTCTGCGCTAATATGGAAAACAGGCAACAGCAAGGCAGCGATAATTTAATATCGCCGGACAATAATGAGCAACCTGTAGTTGCAGTGTTTGACAGAGTTTTTAATGCATTTCAACGTGCCAGACGAGAATTAATGGCTACCACATCTTCAAATGGTACTGACAACATTTTGACTGCAACAAGAGCTCTTTTCAGGAGACGCAGATATCAAGCTCAAGGTAAGTAATTTAGTGAGTATTCTTTGAAGTGACATCATATAGGCAGTTTTAACAGGCAATGGTGATGAACCTAAAATAATGTATTGAAAGATAAATCAATGAACTGAACTACTAATATGGCACAATGGTGTCAAGTGGGCCTTTATGGGGTTTGGCGCTCTGTAGCTGAGAAATTGAAAATCCCTCTCATTAAAATGGGATTAATGTACTAGTAGCACACATATACCCAATTGTCCTACACTAATTATTTATAGTTTTATGCATTTATACACTTGTATTAATACCCATGTTTTCACAACCATCTTTAAATGTACCTTTTGTAGCACCTGGCCATGGTTGCCAGGTTTTCTAAACAAAACCCGCCAAATTGCTTCTAAAAACCTATCGGCAACCTCCCACTCTCTCTCGTGAGGCCAATAAGGAAGTGACTTAAACTGCAATTCATCAACTGGCCGCTTGAGACTGGCTGCAGAAGGGTGTCAATCCCATAAACTCATGTTAAAATGGCCAACTTTACAAGAGGAAAAAACATGTTTACAGCCTAGGCCAAAAAAAATGATTTTGGTCTATATAGCTAATTTTGCCCGAATTTTTTTATAACTCATCCGTTTAAATTATATTAAGACTTAAAGTTCTGCATAATTAAGGGCGTCGCCACTTGAGTGACAAGTGGGTTGCCGCTGCTGACACTTAGGTGGTCGTGGCTTCAGCAACTAGCTCCCGCCTTTTTGCCCATTTTTGATTGTTTCTGGAGTGATGCACAGTGACACGCTGCCAAGAAGGCAACGACTCACTCTGCATACTTTGAGCTTCACAAAAGCTCTTCAGAAGTCTACAGGTGACATCACAGACACATTACGTCGGACGGACATGTTTTTATGCAGTCTATGTTCAAAACTAGCCCAAAACAACACCAGAACGTGATTGTTCCCTCGTAATACCATTTCTCCCCTGCCCCGAGGAGGTCTTTGCACATCTATGAAGAAACACGCTAATCCCATGAAGTGTTAATCTCTTCCTTATTTCGATAGGTCCATTCTTGGAACAGAAGAGGTTGAAAGAAGGAATCATTAAGTTAAATAATAATATAAAATGACTCAACAAAGAGACTGAATCTGATTAATAAAATCAATGTTGATAGGCACATCCACTGGAAGAGGCCGTTCAAGCTGGCAGGTGGGCCTCTTTCTCCTCCCAGGACCAGATCTTCAAAAACTTCCATCTTTGTCTGACCGGCATGCCCTGACAAATAATGGATTAGGTTTGTCATTCACTTTTTCTTCAGCCATGACAAGATGCACTGTATTCATGGCTTGAATGTGTAAAATACATTTAATTTATACATTCAGTGTATTTCAAAACATTAGCACTATCAGTGCAAACATATCTGTAGTTCTGGGGAAAAATGCTAATTTTATTTAAAATGTATTTTTCAAGGAGTTCCAGCGAAGGAGATCACTGATTGTCAACTGTCTACAATTGATTTAAACTGGAGCCTATCAGATTTGAATACTTTCGTTTGTCAGAGCTTCCCTATGATTAGTTTGAACCTGGTGGGTTTTGAGTTGGCAAAAGTAGACAAGGGGAAAAAAATCAAGAAGGTACATGCAAGCTCTGTGAGAGATCTGAAGAAGATTGTGGGAAAAAGCAGACTTTATGTTGTCCCTCGTGCTGAAGTGGGCCAGGTACAGTGTAGTTTTAGTTTCAAAATTGGTGCAGTTAAAACCACTGTAAGATTTTCATGATGTTGTCTCTACAGCCAATCAACTTGCATCTGAGTCAACCAATCATAGGACCTAACCCTGAAACAACAGAGGTAATTTAAAATGTAGTTGTTTTCAGTTGCTCCTTCTTAAGCCTTCTACACACTGCATGATTTTAGGTATCCTTTAAGATAATTGCTGGTCACACTGTGCGACATGTATGTACCGTATTTCTCGGACTATAAGTAACACCTGAGTATAAGTCGCATCAGTCCAAAAATACGTCATGACGAGGAAAAAAACATATATAAGTCGCACCGGACTATAAGTCGCATTAATTCAGAACCAAGAGGAAACATTACCGTCTACTAGAGTCCTGCACGGGTTCGGGTCCCCGACGGGTGACCCGCAAATTTGGCTGAAACGGGTGAAAAATATCCAACTGTGTCTGATATGGATGCGGGTCGGACACAGGGGAAACACGGGTCTAAACACGGGTTCAAAACAGTCACGTGCAAACGTAAAAATAGGCCTACGTTCCACTTTAAAAAAAAAATCACAACCGCAAACGGCTGCATGAGTCATTAGTTAACAGACGTAAAAGATCAGCCAGCTGTTTTTTTTCCGTTGTTTTTGTTTTCCTTTTATATGTGTGTGTGTGTGTGTGTGTGTGTGTGTGTGTGTGTGTGTGTGTGTATATATATATATATATATATATATATATATATATATATATATATATATATATATATATATTAGTGGTGGGCATAGATTCATTTTTTTCATCTAGATTAATCTCACTGTGATCTTGAATTTAATCTAGATTAAAATGTCTCATTCAATTTCTGCCGAAGGCATTCAAAATATGTGTGTTACCCAAATAAAATTGACAAACAGTAAGTCTTTGAGAAGGGGTTTATCAAGCTAGGTGGTGCATTAGAAAAGGGGCTCATCTCCTGTTTCCAAAATGCATCACAAACTGCTTGAAAAAGCTGTAAACTAATTCCACATTGCACAAGGTGCAAACAACATTACTCCCGTTTCACACCAATGTTTAAGTTTTTTTTTCATGTTTGTAGGTGTCAAGGTACAGAAACCAAATAATAGCACTGGATAGTCTTCAATGTAAAAATGAAATATACAATCAAACCTACATTTATTCAGACAACTTCAACATTTCTCACATTATTACAGTTTTGCTATATATATCAAAAATTATAACTAGTGTCTATTTAATTTTTGGTTTGACTGTTAAAACTACAAAGTAATTCAGTCAAGAGCAGTGAGTGATTTTCTTTCATTTTCTTGGATTAACATTACAGCAGCCAGTAGCTAAATTAGGTGCGGTCACTTTAAGAGACTATGAATGCATCCAATATAATACACATCCCATTTTTCCTCAACTGTTTACTTTCACTTAAGAAATAACTGAGTTTTTTTGAGCATAATTTCCAAGGTGGATATTTTGACATATTTTGTATGTATTTGTCAGCACTAGAGCAAAATTAAGCAAATTTCGATCTTCATGTGTTTTGAGACCCCTTTCTCTGCGTGAGCCCTGAACACCAGAACACCGCGAGTACTGAATTGGGCTCTTTCACATCTTTTTCTTTGTTCAAACTGCGATTTGTATTTGTTCGTTCAGGTGCAGGAGGGACTTCGAGGAGAACTTCACAGAAGAGAGCTCGGTTCAGTGTCGCTGTCCGTGATACGCGTCTCTCTCTCTCTCTCTCTCTCTCCGCACCGAACACAGCGCGCGAGTGACCAGTTACTCTGTTCAGCTTTTCCGCGTCTAGTTTTTGGATGCTTTAATGTTTAAAACGACAAGCGGTACGGCTTAAAAACCTGTGAAAAAGATAAGCTTTCGTGATGATGCGCAGCAGTGGCCCATCAACTGTCCTGAGCATCTTTTTAGGCTGTCCTCAGCCAGTCGGTTATATAAAATATCAAGGTGAAAGTCATCATAGCTTGCTTAGTATAGACCCAGATCTCAACCCAACTTTGAGAATAATTAATGGCAATATTTTTTTTATCGCCCGATAAGAGTCTTGCGTTAAAGCAGCACGTTAATGCCGATAACGGCCCACCACTAATATATATATATATATATATATATATATATATATATATATATATATATATATATATATATATATATATATACAGAATCGGAATTAAAATGTGTTTGATTTAAGCCTATTTCAAAATTTGTGTCATTCAATTCCACTTGCATGTATTTGACAATCGGAATATCAGATATTTAATTCCATAGCTAATACATTTGTGAATATTGGCCTAATCTAGACTATCCAGGGTTGTTGTTTTTTTTTTAAATTGCACCTGAAAATGACTTTGTGCATTTCATTCACATGTACGCTCAGGCACAGATCCACCTCTCGCGATGCTCAGCTGTGTACGATTTAAAAATGGGTTAATTCGACTTGAAGCACAAACTCAGACGGTGGTATGATTTGCTCTTTTGTTTTCTTTCAATATCAAAACTACAACAAATGAAAGCGTTTATCTGTATTTCTGACTGATGAGAACTATGGATATTCATAAATCAGTCAATTTTGTATTTTATTATGAGATATTTTATTCTAATGTGATCAGTGACTCAAGCACTGATGGACCAAAGAGCACGTATTTCGACATTTGCAGTAAAAACGTGAAATATAAATTCTCAGAAAATGCATTTAATACCAATATATTGAAACGTCTGTTTATATACTCCATTAATAAAGGAGTCCAGACATTGGAAAAATATCAATCCACATGTGTTTTATATTTAATATGAGGGAAATAGACTTTTAGGTTGCAAAATAATTTTTAGTAATTCTGTCAATTACACCAAGGTTATTACATTGCTATATATTTGCTTCTTATTTATTAAATACGGGCAATTGATTGATAAAACATTGATCAAAATTAAGATAAAATGTATTTATAATGTATTTATAAGTTGATAAATAAGTCGCACCTCACTATAAGTCGCAGGACCAGCCAAACTATGAAAAAAAGTGTGACTTATAGTCCGGAAAATACGGTAATAAACTTGGGTACGACATGCATATAGCCTATACGATGATGACACCTATTGACTTGTAGGCTACAACCCACGTTTCTATAGAAGAATAAAATGTATTTAGCGCCATGTCACATTGATTTCATGACGCATTTTTACTGGTTGGTCAGTAAACGTGGGTCGTAACTGCAAACACGTGTGATGAACATGCTGATTTTATGACACTGCCAGAAAATTATCGTAGACTATCTTTGGACTGTGACAACGGCCATCTTTGAAACTCTCTCACTGTACAATGTAGGACCACTGATTCGGAACCACGATCACAGAAATCACCACGATTGTTCCACGATGCTAATCTTTTCTCTGGGCTTTACAGAGTAAAATAAAAGACAAAGTCTTTCATTTGTAATTTTGGTAATATTTTGTTTTTAATATCAGCCCTTTTATTTTTAGTGTTTCACTGAAACACTGAATGACCAATGATCTTATTTTATTGACAGTCATAATATATAATTATTGTATTATGTATATTGTCAGCACTATGTGGTTGCCATTTTTTAGTTCTAACTATTACAGTTATTTAGCCTAATAAAATGCTTTCTTAAATGTTAGTTATGCATCCAAGAAATGTCATATATTATTCATTTAAAACATTTATGTATCATTTCAATGTAGCTAAAAAGTTAAAAAATTGTTGTATTTAAAATCACTATAAGATTTTCATGATATTGTCTCTACAGATAAGTGACTTGCCTCTCATTCAACCAATAACAGAACCTGAACCTGAAACAACAGAGGTAATTTAATATGTAGTTGTTTTCAGTGAAATAATAATAAAAAAAAAAACAATAAAGGCTTTAACTGCATTTTAATTTGGCATTTTGGTAATATTTATTATTTTAATATAAGCCCTTTTCATTTTTAGTCTTTGACTAAAAAACTGAATGACCAATGATCTTATCTTATTGACAATCATTAAATTATATAGTTATTGTTTATTATGCATATTTTCAACAGCATATTGTTGCCATGTTTTAGTTCTAATTATCACAGTTATTTAATAAAACACTTTCTTATGTTAGTTATGCTTCCAGGAAATATACATTATTAATATTTATCATGTTATTAATGTATAGATTCACTGTAGTTTAATAGTGTCAAAATTGGTGTATTTATATTCACTGAGGTTATAATGTCTTTACAGACAAGCAACTTGCCTCTGAGTCAACCAATCACAGAACCTGAACCTGAAACAACAAATGATTTAGAGGTGAGGTAAAACATATTTCATTTCAGTAGTTATTTCATGTACGCAGATGAATATGAAAATTAGTAACATTGCTATGGCAATTTTGCTGTGCATTACCTGAAAAGCTTGTTTTCGTAGTTGCATGGCAATTCTGAAAACCAATTTTTTTAACTATTTTAACAATGTAAAAATTTTAAGAGAAAGATGATTAAGTTAATTGACATTACTGCACAAATAATATGATTTTATGAATATTTTGCATAAAATGTCTTCGCAGGAGTGGAGAGCTCTAAGGCGACAGCAAGACCAAGAGTACGAACAATCACTGAGAGCTGATCAGGAAAAGGTACGTCTTTTAACATTCTTTACAAGTTTCCATGTGTAAAATGTAAGCCAAAATATTATTGATAGATGCCTATTCACCTGTTGGCAGGATCGGAGGACAGAAGAAATATCTCAATATGAAGAGAGGCGCTTAAAGGTGCTTTGTATTTTTTCAACTTGTCTCTACTAAGAAAGGTGCTTCTTTTTAAAGTCTTGAGCACATTCAAAACTATGTTTTTCCAAACAAACATTTGTCTGTCTCACAGATAATAGAGGAAAGACTTAAGAGGTCAGGTGGAGAACCAGCTGATGGCATACCATTGAAATTTACTTTCCCAGATGGCACAATGACAATTAGACGGTTACAAGTATTTGATCAAATGCAGGTAAAGCTGTTGAATAACTCAATATAATTTATATAATTGTTAATGTTATAATTTTAATGTTACATAAAAAAATTATTGCCTTTTTTGTTGGACTCCACACCTAGACCTGAAATATCCCAATGATTATTCAAAAAGAATGACAAAAGATTGCAATGTATCAGTGTTTCAAATTACAAAACACTGCATGTAAGATATGTCTGTGTTGTCCCTAAATGTTTACATCTTGCAAAAACCACATAAGCAGGGAAATTGTACTGTTTTGCCCACAAGAGACAGAATCTGCTTTCATTTTTTAAATGCACATATCTATAGAAAGTTGTTAATGGTTTAAAGTATGATTAGTGTATATGATGGCCTTAAATGTAGTACACTTGAGTTGTGTGCTGCATAAAATGTCGTTTTTATGTATTTTAAGTCCTGTTTGACTTCGTGGGAACACATTCATCAGCCACAGAGTATTTTTATATAAGGGAAGCTACATCAGCAGTTTCAATATCCAGCACAGTTCCTGGGACTCTTCTGGATCATTACTTGATTTCTCCATTGAACATCCATGTTCGATGGATGGATATGGAGGATGTACAGGTAAAGAAATTCCTATATGAAAATTTAGATTATTCAGATTTGATGACATACTTTTTTTCAGGACTTTAGGAAATACTAACAATTTATGTCTTAAATTAGTTACAATATTTTCAGTGAAAGCATGAAGGCTTTTCAGAGAATGGTACACGTAATGTCTTTCCAAGGGAATAAAACAATAATGATAATCTTCCATAAATGCCAATTGCAATCTTTTATATTTATTTTTTCAGGCCATCTTCCACCAGCAAAATCCAGTTCTTTTGCCAGGCCCAGAAGAATCTGAGCCTAGTGAGGTTCAATATGACGTTGAAATAGTGGAATCTATGATTTCAGATGAAATTCACGCTGAGGTTGACTTAGAAATCATGGATTCTGCTTCTCAAGAAGAAGTGTACTCGATTCACAGTGAGACTGCCTCAGAAATAATTGATCCTGGACCACAAATACACACCAACTACATTGACATAATGCCAGAAAATGATTTACCTGAGCCAGATGACCAAGAACAGCAAGATGCTTCTGAAGTCGTGTAAGTAGATATTATATTTTGAAAATGTTGCTTTGTTTAATTTTATGTGACCTAGTTTTATTTGACAACTTTATTTTGATTAGTTGTTTACTTAATGGCTGACTGCTGTGTGATAACATTGTCAGGTATTTGGAGGACCTTGTCTCTTCTACAGAGGAGATACTTTTGGAGCTTGGGCAAGAAATAAACTACAACTTAAGCTGCAGATTCAACATTAATCGAAAAAATGTACTAGATGGTGCATTCAGAGCATTTGGACTTAAAACCTATGATCCATTCAGGAGAATTTCTGTCCTATTTTCTGATGAATGTGGAAACTTTGAAGAGGCTGTGGATTTGGGAGGCCCAAGGAGGGAGTTCCTCAGTTTGCTAATGGAAGAAATTGAAAAATCTGCTATGTTTGCAGGCCCAGATGGACGAAAAAACCTAGCTCTTGACTCAGTTGGTGCGCCCTTTCATTTAATCTTTGTCAGTTACTCAAAAATTTATTTCAGTAACTTAGAAATACCAATTCATATCTTTTTAAGTTAATTTTTAACAAATATGTCAATACGCTGAAGGAGAGATTTTTAGAGGGTAGTAACCTGTTGTGGTTTATGCCCTTTTCACATTGTGATAATAATTGTCAATATTTTACTTCAGCTGTCAGAGAAGACAGATACTATCTTGTTGGAAAAGCTATAGCTGTCAGCATGGTTCACGGAGGACCATCTCCAGGATTCTTTTCCTCCATTTTATTTGAATACATCAGTAATGGACAAGTCTCACCCACCATAGAAGATGTGAATGACTTTGACTTGCAAGTTAAAATCAAAAAGGTAATTTTTGTATATTTATAGAAAATGTATACACTCAACTGCATACTATTTTATAAAAATGTTTAGATTTTATTTAAAGTGTCACTATTTCCATAGTAATGGATTAAAAATGTTTTTAATGGATTTTCCCCCCAGATTTCAAATGCTGCATCCATGGAGGAGTTATGTGAGGCAACAGAGTGTTTGAGTGAATACCTGGCAAATGCAGGATGCCTTCGAGCTGTAAAATGCCTAAAAGACAAAGATCTGCTTTTACAAGACATCCTACTGTTCCAAGTTGTGAACAGACTCCATGGTCCACTTGAACGGTAATAACGATACATGATTACATGAAGAATAGTCCATTCTAATTGGTCGGTTGCTTCATTAAAGGAATAGTTGACCCAGAAATGAAAATTATTTCATTTACTCACCCTTAACTTGCTCCAGACCTGTATGCATTTCTTTCTTTTGATGAACAAAAAAGTTGGTATTTTGAAGAATGGGTAACCAGACAGTTGTTTGGTCCCTATTGAATTAAATAGTATGAATATATTTTGTTGTTCAGCAGAAGAAAAATAAATGCATGTAAGTATGGAGCAACTTAAGTAAATAATAACAGAATGTTATTTTTGGGTCAACTATGTCTGATATTTCTTGATAACAGTTGCATATTTGCACAGTAAGGCAGAGCTGTAAATAACTATTACTACTTTTTATTACTATCCATTAAAGCTGCAGTTGGTAACTTTTGACGCTCTAGCGGTTAATAAACAGAACTGCTTGCGTCTTGCGGAAGAACATCGTAGCCAGAACTACTTCTCTCTGTTTATGTCTATGAAGAATCACAAAGGTACTGGGTTACTCCGCCGCGGTACCCCCGAAGCAATCTAAAATAGTCCGAATATAAACACTTATTATAGGTGCACCCTAGTGATTCAGGACAAGCCAAAAACACGGTTTGGAAAATGGATTCATGGTGTACTCGCTTATTATATGCATTTTTCTACATTTTGAACACAAACAAAGTTACGGACCGCAGCTCTGATTGGTTGTTTCTTACCGGGAGCGGTCTGTAACTGCAAATGGCAATAGGAGCACTGGGAGGATCCAGAGGAGCTTGATTTTTTCACAGATTATCTGTCTCATATTCTACTGTCAGGACATAATGACAGGTTTAACAAATATGTAAAAAATATATTTTTACAAAAGTTCCCTAAAGCACCTTTAATTACTTTTTTAATACTAACCATACTACTTGTACCATTTAGGAGTGAGAGTGGTATGGGCAGTATTCCAATCCAAATTAAGTGGAAGAAACTAAATGTGTGTAAATTGTCACGGTTTTGGTAAGGGAGGAACTCAGGTGCAGACAGGGATTCTCAAACAAAGGGTTTATTACAAAAAGGGGAAAACAAAACCCACGAGGGGGAAAACACGGAGCAAGGTAAAGACTAAATAACTAAAACAGGACTGGACTGACAAGATAAACAAGGACTCTAAATCCTAACTATAAACACTCACGGTAATACAAGGACTTCAGCGGGTACAGCACAATCTCACACACAATCACAATTGCAGAACACAGTTGAGGTACAATCACAATGACAATGAACCGACGCAAGACAGAGCACACTTGGAGACCTAAATAGGGGAAACAATCAAGACACGACAGGTGGCACAGATGGGACAATCAAGACACGACTAGGTTAACAAGGGGGGCGGGGCAAGGGAACGAGACAACACAAGCACATGGCCCAAAGACAAGGCCATGCGCTTGTACACAAAACATGGGTCTGTCATGATCCTGCCTCAAGACTAGGAAAAATCAAGGACACGAGGGCAGAATCATGACATAAATGTGCTCTTGTTCTCTTATGTAACTGCAGTCATCAGTTAGTGTTAGGGTTAACAAGCTAATAGATAAATAAACCTGAGATATTGTAATATAACTATTACAAGTTGAATTTAGACTCCTGAATTAAAGTCTCTTATCATAATGTACATGGAAAAATATATATTTATACTATGTCGACTTGTTGAGAATTGTGATTTTTATAATGACTAGCAGATTAATCTTTATCCCATTTAAAAAACTTTTAACAGTTCAAGTTTTATTGTTTTGTTCTTGAAGTCTCAAGGAGGGCCTGAGGACTCTAGGATTGTTGGCGGCTGTTGTTAAACATAAAGAAGCCTTCAGACCCCTTTTTTGCAGCCCACATCAGCCACTTACTGCAGACACCCTTGATCGGTTATTTGATATTCGCTACTCCATTGCTGGAAGTAACAAGCGGGCAGAAGAAAACACTACAGTCGCATTCTGGAGGGACTACCTTCTAGATGCAGAAGGCAAGTATTTGGACTCATTGGTATGTTTCCAGTGTTATAGGAACTGTAAACACTTAAAACTGTATGCACCATTTACACCAAATGGCTTGATATCTTTAGTAATTAGACATTAAAGTAAGCTTGAAAATTGAAAACATGCCATCTAACAGGACACTAATTCCTCTGGTGTTTATCTCGTCAGGTATGTCCAAACTCTGTGCTGGAGGACCACTGTCCTGCAGAGTTCAACTCCAGCTTTCCCCAACAAACCTGCATGGAAGTTTCTAACACAGACGTTCTCAACTCTGGCCCTTGAGATCCACTTTCCTGCAGAGTTTAGGTCCATCCTGGATCGAATTCACCTGCCTATTACTTTCTAGCAATCCTAAAGACGTTAATTAGCTTGTTAAGTTGTGTTCCATTAGGATTGGAGCAAAACTCTGCAGGAAAGGGGACCTTAAGGGCCACAGTTGAGAAGTTCTAGTATGCCTAGTAATACCTTGATAAGTTGATTTAGGCGTGTTTAATTAGGGTAGGAGCCAATAGGTGTGTTTGACTTCATGTGGCGCTACACATACTGATCGACCTGAAGCAGTGCATGCTGGTTAATTTTGTATTTTGTATTTGATAAATATTGCATTTAATTTAATCTGCAATAGAGTAAGAGTATACAAACACTATGCAAGTGTCACTACCGGTAGCAAAAATTATCCAACTTGACATCTCTGCTTTCAATTCTGCCCCTGACTACATGAGGAAATTCTTGCCGATTGGTCTGTGCAGCGCTGCATGTCAAACACACCTAAAATCTGCAGGACACTGAACCTCCAGGACCAGGGGCCTGATTTATAACATGTTGCGTAGAAACAATCCTAAATTTGATCTTACGATCATCCCTCAGATATGCGTACGTGTGATTCATAGAATGATCGTACGCCGCTCTTTCAGATGTGGAATCTGAATCGCAAATTATCTTTAACTTGAATGGTTCATGAATGAATGGTTTCAGCTCTCTGCCTTGTAAACAACTCCTAATTATTGTTATTAACATATAAAAGATCACCGGTCATCATCCAACAGAACAGCTTACATTATCAAAAATGTGCAGTACTTGGTCAAGAAAAAAGTAGTCTGCTCAGACCCTGGCGTGATGCTAAGCACTTTTCCACATCAAAGACAGTTATTATAAATATTAGTGCTGGCATGGATTTAAGCATACACACATCAAATCTGAAAGAGTTTGCACACTTTATAAATGAAGCCCCAGGATTGGACACCACTGATCTAATTTTTCAACCTTTTTCATGTTTATTCTTTTCAAAGAGGGCAACTCTAGCTGCTCACTAGAAAAAATTCTTAAATTTGCTACGGGATGCGGTGTTCTGCCAGCAATTGGATTAAAGCCACAGCCATCCATTGAGTTCTTACACCCTGTCGATTCTTCACCTTGGTATGCTACACCGAGAGAGAAGTTTCCAACTGCAAACACGTGCATCAACTGCTTGCGTCTTCCTGTGCATAAGAGCTACGATATGTTTAAGTCTAATATGGACTTTGCCATTTGTAACACACAAGGGTTTGGTCAAGAGTAGGATGAGAAAACTGAACTACTTTACTGATAAGTCTGTTGTTGATAAGTTTGTTGTTTTGGGTTTCAAAAATTGAGATCTAAATTTACATTCTGCATAGTAAACAAAAAAATGTTTAAGGAGTTTAGAAGAAGTTAGTTGGTGACAATCCAACAAGTTCTTGAAAAACATTAAATCCCAGTAAATTTAAAGAGTTTTATGCTGAAAGTGTTTTAAACAGTACTTAATACTGATTTAGAAAATAAAGGGTTTCAGAAAGGTTTGAGAGTTTTGCACCAATTTTAATGGACATAACTGAAAAATAAAGACACGTAAAGAATTTTGAAAGAGTGTTGATTTTTTTTTTTTTTTATTATGATATACAGTATTGTTCAAAATAATAGCAGTACAATGTGACTAACCAGAATAATCAAGGTTTTTCGTATATTTTTTTATTGCTACGTGGCAAACAAGTTACCAGTAGGTTCAGTAGATTCTCAGAAAACAAATGAGACCCAGCATTCATGATATGCACGCTCTTAAGGCTGTGCAATTGGGCAATTAGTTGAATTAGTTGAAAGGGGTGTGTTCAAAAAAATAGCAGTGTGGCATTCAATCACTGAGGTCATCAATTTTGTGAAGAAACAGGTGTGAATCAGGTGGCCCCTATTTAAGGATGAAGCCAACACTTGTTGAACATGCATTTGAAAGCTGAGGAAAATGGGTCGTTCAAGACATTGTTCAGAAGAACAGCGTACTTTGATTAAAAAGTTGATTAGAGAGGGGAAAACCTATAAAGAGGTGCAAAAAATTATAGGCTGTTCAGCTAAAATGATCTCCAATGCCTTAAAATGGAGAGCAAAACCAGAGAGACGTGGAAGAAAACGGAAGACAACCATCAAAATGGATAGAAGAATAACCAAAATGGCAAAGGCTCAGCCAATGATCACCTCCAGGATGATCAAAGACAGTCTGGAGTTACCTGTAAGTACTGTGACAGTTAGAAGACGTCTGTGTGAAGCTAATCTATTTTCAAGAATCCCCCCCAAAGTCCCTCTGTTAAAAAAAAGGCATGTGCAGAAGAGGTTACAATTTGCCAAAGAACACATCAACTGGCCTAAAGAGAAATGGAGGAACATTTTGTGGACTGATGAGAGTAAAATTGTTCTTTTTGGGTCCAAGGGCCACAGGCAGTTTGTGAGACGACCCCCAAACTCTGAATTCAAGCCACAGTACACAGTGAAGACAGTGAAGCATGGAGGTGCAAGCATCATGATATGGGCATGTTTCTCCTACTATGGTGTTGGGCCTATTTATCGCATACCAGGGATCATGGATCAGTTTGCATATGTTAAAATACTTGAAGAGGTCATGTTGCCCTATGCTGAAGAGGACATGCCCTTGAAATGGTTGTTTCAACAAGACAATGACCCAAAACACACTAGTAAACGGGCAAAGTCTTGGTTCCAAACCAACAAAATTAATGTTATGGAGTGGCCAGCCCAATCTCCAGACCTTAATCCAATTGAGAACTTGTGGGGTGATATCAAAAATGCTGTTTCTGAAGCAAAACCAAGAAATGTGAATGAATTGTGGAATGTTGTTAAAGAATCATGGAGTGGAATAACAGCTGAGAGGTGCCACAAGTTGGTTGACTCCATGCCACACAGATGTCAAGCAGTTTTAAAAAACTGTGGTCATACAACTAAATATTAGTTTAGTGATTCACAGGATTGCTAAATCCCAGAAAAAAAAAAAAATGTTTGTACAAAATAGTTTTGAGTTTGTACAGTCAAAGGTAGACACTGCTATTTTTTTGAACACACCCCTTTCAACTAATTGCCCAATTGCACAGCCTTAAGAGCGTGCATATCATGAATGCTGGGTCTTGTTTGTTTTCTGAGAATCTACTGAACCTACTGGTAACTTGTTTGCCACGTAGCAGTAAAAAATATACTAAAAACCTTGATTATTCTGGTTAGTCACATTGTACTGCTATTATTTTGAACAAGACTGTATATAAGTTTTCTATCATTAACCGTCCTAATAAATTGCTGCCTTACACGTCTAAAAGTTCTAAACACAACTTGTCCTGATTCTACAGTTTTATTGTGTAAATTTAAGAATAGTCTCAATCTCTATTAATTAATTTCTACTTACCGAGTGGAAAGGGAAAAACGCAATGAACCTCGGGATCACGATCGCGCCATACAATGACGTCAGAGTTATTAATTTAGAGGATATTTAATAAATAAATAAATAAACAAGACATTGATTAATCGAACACAAGCATATATGCATTTATTTATCAATACCAGACTCCTATAAAAATAAAAAAAACATTATCCAGCATGCATCACCTATAATTAGTCACTTACCCTGTGACCTGGCAGAAAACGCTTAAACTGCTTACTGCACGCACCGCGGAGCGTTGTTAAACTCATCTCTGAATAGTGTTTTACCTGCAGTAGAGCGTTGTTAAACTCATCTCTGAATAGTGTTTTACCTGCAGTTGAGCGTTGTTTTGGTAAACTCACATCTGGCTGCTGTTCTACCTGCAGTAGAGCGTTGTTAAACTCATCTCTGAATAGTGTTTTACCTGCAGTTGAGCGTTGTTTTGGTTAAACTCACATCTGGATGCTGTTCTACCTGCAGTAGAGCGTTATTAAACTCATCTCTGAATAGTGTTTTACCTGCAGTTGAGCGTTGTTTTGGTTAAACTCACATCTGGATGCTGTTCTACCTGCAGTAGAGCGTTGTTAAACTCATCTCTGAATAGTGTTTTACCTGCAGTTGAGCGTTGTTTTGGTTAAACTCACATCTGGATGCTGTTCTACCTGCAGTAGAGCGTTATTAAACTCATCTCTGAATAGTGTTTTACCTGCAGTTGAGCGTTGTTTTGGTTAAACTCACATCTGGATGCTGTTCTACCTGCAGTAGAGCGTTATTAAACTCATCTCTGAATAGTGTTTTACCTGCAGTTGAGCGTTGTTTTGGTTAAACTCACATCTGGATGCTGTTCTACCTGCAGTAGAGCGTTATTAAACTCATCTCTGAATAGTGTTTTACCTGCAGTTGAGCGTTGTTTTGGTTAAACTCACATCTGGATGCTGTTCTACCTGCAGTAGAGCGTTATTAAACTCATCTCTGAATAGTGTTTTACCTGCAGTTGAGCGTTGTTTTGGTTAAACTCACATCTGGATGCTGTTCTACCTGCAGTAGAGCGTTGTTAAACTCACCTCTGAATGCTCCCAGCAGGCACAGTACATCAATGTGACGTCAGGAAGACGTTGGACTCCAACTAATCCAACGTCAGTCAGACGTCATATTTTGGTTGAAAATGAAAGTCGGGTTGACGTCTAAACCCAACTTTGTTTGACGTCAAACTCCGACATCAGACAGATGTTGAATTTTGGTTGAAATAAGCACCACACTGCAATAAAGGGTGAAATGCATGGCAGCACATTAAATATCTCAAGATCTCAGAAGAGAAGGATTAAACAACTCCACAAACATCATTACCAGCTTCACATATTACAAACCAGACTGACTTTATTTCTGTCAGACGTCTACAAAAGCTCTTATTGAAAATTAACAGGGGTTTAACTTTAATGTGTTTAATTTCCATAACAGCATAACAGTTAAACACCATAACAGTGATTAGTGTTACCATTAGTTGGGCTCTTAACACTTATTATATATTTTGTCTTCGCTGTGACAGTTGTGTGTCAAGCACATTTGCAGCATCAAAGGAAGCTAATGTGACATGAGATCAGGTGATGGCTGTTATCTGTTAATGGTTTTATAATCATAAAATAACCTGATACACTGATGTTTTACATTCATGTTACAAACCCTGTGTTTCTGCCACATGAGATCCAGCGGTATTATAACAATCAGTTAAAATTAGTGATGTGTCGTTCTTGAACGATTCGTTCATTTTGAACGAATCTTTAATGTGACTCGGGAAGAACGAGTCGTCTCGGGGAGTGATTCGTTCAGTCGCGCATGCGCATTATTCTATGGGTTCTGTTCTAGTCAAGGGGCAAGGAACTCGACCGGAAGTTGAAGTCGGGTGGGGGCTGCCATCTTTTAGCAGAACTTCACTTGCGTTAGCATTCCCATTGACTCCCATTCATTTTGGCGTCACTTTGACAGCGAATAACTTTACATCTGAGGCGTTTAAAGACTCCGTTTGTCCATTATTTATTTCTAAAGATACACGACAATGTATAAAGGGCTTCATTACCTTTTATGTTACATTATGGCCCCGTATAAACAGTTTTTGTAAAAAATAGGCTAACGATTGCGTCATAACCACTCGGCTCTCTGTCGCATTACCGTACAGACAGGAGGAGAAGCTCGCAGGCAATTAACTTAATATGGCGTACTGGCGTTACATTTTAAAATACTATACAAAATAATTAATCAGATAACTTACTCCTGCTCACTCACGACAAAGAACTCCCCGCTCAAGCTCGCCGTCTCTGCAAGATTAACGATGGCAGTTTGCACGCACAGCTACTAGAAGATTTACATCTGTCAGACAGGTTGCTGACGTCGTCAAGCTTCGTTTGAGTCTGCGCGGCAGAAACGGAAGTGCTAAAAAACGCAAAAACTGGGCTTCATTTGTCTCAATTGAGTTCCAATGGGGTCGCTGTGTCCATTTCTTTTACTGTCTATGGTTCTAGTAGTAGTAATTCACCTGTCATTCAATGCAGTCTTGAGCCGGAAAGAGAATTGATTAGTTCATAGTTCGAGTCTATCGGGTTTTTGACTCGTTCCTCAATCACGTGACAGCCCAATACGTTAAACCCAATGCAGCATGAGCCGGAAAGAGAATTGATTAGTTCATAGTTCGAGTCTGTCGGGTTTTTGACTCGTTCCTCAATCACGTGACAGCCCAATACATTAAACCCAATGCAGCATGAGCCGGAAAGAGAATTGATTAGTTCATAGTTCGAGTCTATCGGGTTTTTGACTCGTTCCTCAATCACGTGACAGCCCAATACGTTAAACCCAATGCAATTTGAGCCGGAAAGAGAATTGATTAGTTCATCTCATGAGTCTTCGGGTCGAGTCGTTCCTTAATCACGTGACAGACCCATACGCTAAAACCATAGACACTGACAGTAAAAGAATGCAGATAATTGAATAGTTCATCTTTCGGTTCTTCGGGTTTTTCGTTCTTTTGTACTGTGTGACAACATTGGCTAGAGTAATTAGTTCATTTACAACTTTCCTTACAAAATGGGTGCGTAGTACTTATTTATTATTAGTATTATTTACTCTTACAGTAACGTGATGCATTTCTGGTTTCAAATTGTTGTTTTTAATTTCTGTCATGGTGGTACTTTTCCATAACACTGAATGTGGAAATAAAGACTTGGTTATGCTTAAAATGTTGATCTTTTTTTCTGTCTGTTTGTTTTTGTTTAGTTGTGCAGTTATTAAATCAGATTGTCTGTGTAAACAATACTTTTGTAACATATGACACTTTATAAACATTAAAAACACTGTACATACTTTTGAATAGTTGTTTATTGTTTATTACAGAAAAGCTTTTTAACAAAGAGGACAACTATTCCAAAATAAATTAAAATAATAAAAATGTAAATAATTAAAAATGAAATTAAAATGAAAAGATAATAAAGCCACAGGGTCTAATAACCTTAACAAATGAACTTTAAAAGTACAATATATAAAAAAAAGAAAAACTTAATATTGCACAACAAGCTATTCCCAAAATAATTTTAAACCATTTGAATAAAAAATAAATGAAAATTAAGAGATACTAAAGCAATGGAGCCTTATGACAATAACAAATTACCTTTTAAAATCACAACAACAAAAATATTGCACAACAAGCTAGTCTTTTTCTAAATAAATAAAAATAAATAAGCTTTAAAATAAATAACACACTGTGGCTATATTTTTAGGACTTGCTTTAAGGCATGTTTACATTATTAAAAAAACAACAAGCTCCCTGACCTTGGATGGGCTGAGTCTGTGAGTTCTTCTATCTGAGATAATCTGCCCAGTTTTAGAAAAAAAAAATTCAGATGGCACGGATGTGGCCACAATGCAAAGTCTTGTCTTTGTGACTTCAGAAAGGCTTGTGTATACTGGTGAACATCTCCTCCACCAGGCCAGAGGGTCTGATGTGCGGGGTAAGAGTGGCTCTGCAAGGTTGGCCATCATAGCATCTGAGGTCTCAGAAGAGGTAGCAGAAGGCCTCAAACTTGCTACCCTTTCGTCAAAGTCTTCCCAAAACATGGCCCCTGCACTGGCAGTGAACCAGGATCTGAAACTCCTCACTCTGAGCTGGGTTAAAACTGTTAAAGCTGAAGTTATCATAACCTTAATGTCTTTAACATTTGTCTTTAACACTAATAATTCAAATTCAAAATGTTATTTGCTTTTAATGTATGTCATTATGTCCTTTTTTGAGCAATCTTCTTATACATATATTACACCAATATGTCAAGTCTGCCTAGGAAAAGCAATTATTATACCAGCAAACTCAAAATTGGAGTAAAAATGAACAAACTAGTCTATAAATACTTCTTATTGTAAGCTTGGATTATTATATTATTATATAGCCTAGTGTTTATTTACCGATAGACAGTCAAGAAGACAAATTAATCAAAATTTTATTTATAACAGGGTTTTATTTATTTATAAAATAATAACAAACCACAGATCCTCAACAAACAGTAACAAAAACACAGTGACAAATGTCAGAAATAGCGCATGGGGCTGTCACGTGATTAAGGAACGAGTCAAACTCGACCCGAAAGACTCGTGAGATGAACTAATCAATTCTCTTTCCGGCTCGAGACCGCGTTGGTTTCGCGTATGGGGCTGTCACGTGATTAAGGAACGAGTCAAACTCGACCCGAAAGACTCATGAGATGAACTAATCAATTCTCTTTCCGGCTCAAGAGCGCGTTAGTTTTGCGTATGGGGCTGTCACGTGATTAAGGAACGAGTCAAACTCGACCCGAAAGACTCCATAGACAGTAAAAGAAATGGACACAGCGACCCCATTGGAACTCAATTGAGACGAATGAAGCCCAGTTTTAGCGTTTTTTAGCACTTCCGTTTCTGACGCGCAGACTCAAACGAAGCTTGACGACGTCAGCAACCTGTCTGACAGATGTAAATCCTCTAGTAGCTGTGCGTGCAAACTGCCATCGTTAATCTTGCAGAGACGGCGAGCTTGAGCAGGGAGTTCTTTGTCGTGAGTGAGCAGGAGTAAGTATTCTGATTAATTATTTTGTATAGTATTTTAAAATGTAACGCCAGTACGCCATATTAAGTTAATTGCCTGCGAGCTTCTCCTCCTGTCTGTACGGTAATGCGACAGAGAGCCGAGTGGTTATGACGCAATCGTTAGCCTATTTTTTACAAAAACTGTTTATACGGGGCCATAATGTAACATAGAAGGTAATGGAGCCCTTTATACATTGTCGTGTATCTTTAGAAATAAATAATGGACAAACAGAGTCTTTAAACGCCTCAGATGTAAAGTTATTCGCTGTCAAAGTGACGCCAAAATGAATGGGAGTCAATGGGAATGCTAACGCAAGTGAAGTTCTGCTAAAAGATGGCAGCCCCCTCCCGACTTCAACTTCCGGTCGAGTTCCTTGCCCCTTGAAAGACTCATGAGATGAACTAATCAATTCTCTTTCCGGCTCAAGACCGCGTTAGTTTTGCGTATGGGGCTGTCACGTGATTAAGGAATGACTTAAACCCGAAGACTTCTTGTCAGATAAGAGGTGAGATGAGCTAATCACAGACTGAAGACCCAGGTAAAGAATGAGTATTTTTTTCTTTATCTCATAGCATTTTATTTTTGTATTGTTTGTCGTGTGATCATCTTTGCGTAAGTACTAGATGTGTTGGGGAGGTAGCACTTAATATTTTAATAACATTTTGCTAAAATGAACGAAATGACTCGAAAAAAGATTCGTTCATTTTGCTGAACGAGACTCAAAAGTCCGAGTCGGTAAAATGATCCGAACTTCCCATCACTAGTTAAAATCTTTTAAACATGAGCTCAAAAAACTTAAACTATGCTGACACACACATACATCAACAATCAGCGTATGAATCTCAACAATGGTGACATGCTTCATGCAGCAATGCATGCTGGGAGATATGAGTTTTATACTATGGTGGCTCCCAGCATGCATTGCTGCATGAACCATGTCACCATTGTTCAGATTCATACGCTGATTATTGATGTCTATGTGTCTCAAAAGATTTTTCTCTCAAAATGCATTTTAAAAAAAATCACAATGTCTGATCTGAAGGATAGAGGTGTGCGATACCGCTAGATTTGGTATCGATCCGATACCAAGTAAATACAGGGCCAGTATCGCCGATACCAATACTTTTTAATAATTAAGGTGGATGCGTCTTCAACCTAAATCTAAATGAATTTTCATGACTTTTAATTGTTTTTGTGATTTGCATTTTGGGTTATTAATCAGTACTACGAAAGCTTTTGTTCAGAAACAACTTTTGGTTACTTCTGTTTTATTTAAATCAACAAAGTTACAAAATTATTACTTCACAAATATAAAAAAAAAATGTAAAAACAAATTCTCTTTTCAAGTAGCATGTTAATAAAAAAAATGTTTCTCCTCTTTAGTGCACTTCTTTTCAGGATTTTTTTTTCTAAAACAAAGTCACAAAGTTTTACTTCACAATGTAAAACAAATTCTCCTTGTACAAAATTCCTGAAGCCGACATCTTCCACTATGGAAAGAGGCTGCAGGTCCTTCACAATCATTTCTGATAGGCGCCTTGTAATATCCACTGCTCTTGGAGAATCAGTTATTGATAAAATAATAAAAAATAATTAATTCTGGTGCACATCTAGGTGAAGTTTAAATATAGAAACTAGTATCACTTTCACAGCTAACACAAAAAGGGTAGATCGGCCTGAAAATACAGCCATACAACGCTCCTCTTTCTCTCCGCCTCTGACTGACTGCTTAGAAATGCGCGGCTGAGCGGTGCGCGCGCCTGACTGCTGGTGGTAGCCATAGACAGTAAAAGAAAGTAGCGCTAGTGGTGAGTCACGTGACGGTACAACACAGGAGAGGGGGAGGAGAGCAGTGTCGAGCACGAGCAGCACTCTTGAGAGCTTGCTCTGCTCTGTGACAGTAGCAGCATTTTGACAAACACGGCCAGGTCGTGGTATCGATATTATCGATATTAGTATCGATCTGCCCACCTCTACTTGCAGGCTTCCGTACACCGGCCGCCCGCAGCGACTTCTGGGATTTCTAACGGCTGGATTCTCTCAAGTCTGCACGCGATTCATCCTTGATATCAAGAACACATTCTGGCACTTCATGCGTTCTCTGTACTTGCGTTCTTGAGAACTGGATCTGAACTTCGACGGTTGATGTTGAAGTAAAGCAAGGACGCAAGATCGCTAAAGAACGCATATTGACAAATAGCCTTGAGAAACTGTGAGTTCGTTTTGAATTACCAAGACAATGATTGAGATAAATAAGAAGAACTATGTTCCATTAGTTTGGCAATTAAACTGAAATATGGATTACATACAGGGGCGTAGCAAGCTTTTCAAAAGTGCGGGGGGTGGATGTGGTTTGTTTATAAACAATAAAAACGATTAATACAGTGACAGAGAGGTACAAAATGCAGGAATTAAAGTTCTCCGGCACTGTGCCGGATTTCCGGCTTGCAGCATTTGGATGGGAAAAATAAATAATCCTACATAAAAAGAAAAAAAAAAAGAAAAGAAAAAACACCCACACAGCGTTGTATCTGGTGGTATAAATAATGTAACAATTTACTGTCTTTAAACATTAAAATAATATACACTTTTCTTTCATAGTTCTTCAACAGGTTTTCAAACAATGTCATCATTTCTCACTTTTTTCTCCTCAACAGGTAACGTTACAATCAAACACAACAGGTAAGTATCCACAAAAGTATTCAGCTAATCAACAAACAATGCTCAAGATATCAAAATCAGTTGCACTGGCAATGAACCCATAAATAAATTGCTTAACAATGGCAGTCCCTTCTTCATCACAGTTATGTTATACATCGCATGCCACATAACATTACATAACCGAATTTAACTAGCTACTGAACAATATCCCAATAATAGCAATTAGCATTAGTCTAAAAAACGAAATATAATAGTCTACCGAGAACACTCGACATGTCAACAAAACGATAACAGAACATCTTCCTAAACGCATATCAAGTTTATTTAAAAAACCTCGAAAGCATAAACACTCATTCACCTGGAAAAGTGAGATGTAAATAACCATAACCATAAGTTCCCGCCTCCTCAGCACGAGCTGGCCGATAACACGCCAAGAGAGGCGGGACTTAAGGCAGAACAGCCAATCATCAGCCGGTCACACTCACAGCCGGTGTCATGTTTGAGAGGGAGGGGGGAGGAGACAGCAGCAGCGAGCACAGACACAGAGCGGCCAGAAAAAACGGAGGAGCGACTGTAGTAAGGGGTTTGTGCAAAACTGCGGAAAAACTGCAGAAAACATGCGGGTCTTGAACCCTCTCATCGGGAAAACACCCACATCCCCCACGGGTGCGACGCCCCTGATTACTAATACTCAAATTCTGCTATCAAGGGCAAGTTTCTCTTCTCAGGATTGTACCCGGTCTCTTCTTTGGGTCCTTAATAAAAAAAAAGAAATAAGAAAAAGTTAAAAACAAGGAGAGAGTTTGATGTTCTTGGATTAATTTGGGATGCAGTGATGTATATATGGTGTGATTTAGATGAAGAAGGATGTGAAAGACTTGACATACTCACATGAGCTACAAGATTGAATGTCTTTGAGATATCCCGTCCCTCGCTGGTGATGTGCAGTTTGTAATGTCCATAGTGTTTAGGTGTGATGTTTGTGATGATCAGAGATCCAGTATTGTGGTCCAGATGTAACCTGTCTTTGAATTTGTGGTCATCATGTAGGTATTCCTCATTGTTTGTTTTATCCCATTTGGCTATGACAAAAAATTCAGCGAATTTGTATATTTTGGAATCTGCAAACTTCCACCGTATCAGCTCATCTTCCTTTATTTCAGTGAGATCAGTGTGTAGCGTGACTCTTTCTCCCACCATTGCTATTACAGACTTAATTTCATCTTTCTCCACAAAATTATCTGAAAAAAAAAGTTAGAGATCAAATTTATCAGGTTGATTCTTGCAGGTTGAACAAATCTTACTTACTTACTTACTGTCCATGTTATTTTATCAATTGTACTTACTAATTTCAGTCATTGACACTAAATTTTATGGCATGCAATGCGTTTTAAAATGAGGAGGCAGTTCTACATATGTGTGTGTGTGTGTGTTATACTTAATGTTGTTGCATTTTCGATTACAAAAAAAGGGAACAAATATTACTATTTTGTATTTAATTTAATAATTTTAATACTAATTATACATTTCATAGTCTTTTTAAGCATTTTATATTTATTCTGAAATAATAACTAAAGGCAGTAAGAATTAGAACTATATTCTGGAAAAGGTTTACAATAAGGTTTTATTAGATAACATTAGTTAAAGGTGCCATAGAATGCAAAAATCACTTTTGTAAGGTGTTTGAACACAGTTGTGTGGCCGCAGGGTGTGAAAACAACCAGCTTATAATGGTAAAAATCCATTCACTCATTGTTTTATAATCCCAATAATTCATAAACAGTCTCTCCACACTAGCTGTTCCAGTATCTCACTACTATGAAGACATAGTCGGTTAAAGTCCTGCTCATTTGTGACACTCTCTACCCTATTAGGGTATACACAGCCCTGAGTGAGAAGCAGCGGTCTGTCATTACTGTTTTCTTGCTGTAGCTGCTGTAGATACAATGTTAGCACCAAAGAGTCATTAAAAGTGTTGTGTGTTGGGATGCAATCATTGGGATGTATCTAAATGGGAGAGTAGTTTACTTATTTATATAATTAAGTCAATAACACCAACATTTTCTTCATTCAGCTGAGCGCTAGCACGAAAACAAGATGCAGGTATTTTATTGCATGAACCAATTGCTTCCAATCACCACTGATCATTTCCAATTATAGCATGATGGAGGCATTCAGCAACTTTTAAAAGATCTTTAATGCATCTGATTGCATTGACTATTTCTCATGTTACTCCCTACTTAGGATAAACTGTTGTAAATGCAATGTTCTTTATAATGGAATCGGCCATATGAAGTCAGTTGGGAACATTAAAATAGACTAGTTGTACAGTAACTTACTGTTTTGTAAATGTCTCTCCTGTTCAAGTGTTTCTCCATCTGCTGAAAACAAAAACCAGTAATAATGGCTTGCATGGATTTCTATGATGTAGCATCTTTCCAATGTTCAACCGATTAGCATGCCCAGAATTTCTATTAACTACAACTTAACAATAAACACATGAAGACCTTTGTCATAACTCTATTGTTAAAGTTCTTTGTAAAGTTATTGTCTCAGTGGACAGAATAAAGCCACAATAAATATATAAACACAATAGTCAGTCTCACCATTAGTTAGCCTAATATTTTCTTCTCCATAAGGTTTGCCTGTATGAAAAAAAAAAAACAGTCACTTATTTTAAAAAATGAAGAGGAAGTTAGATCTTTCTTACAAAGATATAGTAAAATATAGCTTTTATTGGTGTCAAATTTATCTCTAGGTAACACTTACTCTGATGATCTGCTTGTGTAGACCTCCTGTGGTGATAGTAAAAGAAAATACCACAGAAAATACCACACAAAACTAGAACCACAGCCAGAACACTAAAGCAAACCAATGCTATATGACCTGCGGACAAACCTGGTGCTATAATGGAAAGAGAAAGTATCATTACACTAAATAAATCACAACGATCGTTGTTAACATTCTCTAACATATCAGCTCTGCTGTACCTGAACATGTGTGACAGAGTTTGCTGATGTCCAGATGTGTGGTCTGGTTTGTGATGGGATTGTTGATCACACAGCTGTAGCTGTTTTTCTCCTGATATTCCACCTCCAGAGGTAGAGAGAGACTGATGCTGAGATCAGACACACTGATGCTGGACAATAAACTGTTTCCTTTGTACCAGGAGAGAGTCACATGACCCACATTCACCACTGAACACACCAGTGAACAATATGATGATGATGATGATGACGAAGAACATTGTGAAGAGTTACTGCTGATGACAGGAATAGGTAGACGAGCTAAAAACATGAGAGAACATGATAGATTTTAATGTCACAATAAAAAAACCCTGATTCAGCTAGATAAATTCACAAGCATTGAACACGAATGACACATGCTGTGATTCATGTCACATTTGACTCTTTACGACATAAATCATACATTCAGCTTGCCTTTGTCTCCAAGAGGCTTCTAGAATAACAGTTCAGAGCAAAGTCAGTTGTGAAAGTCAAATGGTGACCAGGCTGAATCTACATGTTACTTTGACTGTTATGTTCAATACTGAAATGCAATGAAATCAAATTGGCTTGCAACAAGACAATGACTCACCAGAAACCATAACACTGAATTTCTTGGGTGTGACCGGTTTTCCACCGATGAACTGTAGTTGATAGAGTCCAGCGTGTTGAGTTGTGGTGTTTGTGATGGTCAGAGATCCAGTCTGACTGTCCAGCTTCAGTCTGTCTCTGAATCTTTCATCAGGACCATCGTAATATGAGATCTTATTAATCAATCTGTTTATTTGAGCTATACGAGTGCTGTCAGATCCAAATGTCCACAGTATCAGCTCAGCTTTCTGTATTTCAGTAAGATCAGTGAATAAAGTGACAGAATCTCCCTCCATCACTGACACTGACTTCACTTCATCCATATAACCAAACACACACTCAAAAAAATGATTTTTCACATTTGTTCACTTTACCTGAACAATTCATGTTGAATTAATGCCATTTTGGCTATTTTTCAGTTCAACATGATTGTGTCATGTTAAACTGACTTAAAACTGTCACTCGTTGGTTTAACATAAAGTTTTCATTTTGAAAGAACATGTTTCAATCAAGTACCTCAAAATAAGTTTTACACTTCCCATCATGCTTTGCACAGGACTGGATATGGGGAGAGAAAATGTTGAAATAAAGTGTTATTTTATGCAGTTTTTAGTAAAATGTGATAATAAGGAGACTTTTTCATGTCTAATGCTCTATTATATGGCCATTTTAAAAGACTTTATATTGGTGTATTTTGTGCGAGTTACCGTTGTGGTGAAGTGTGGAGCTTGTGGTTGGGTTGAGGACCTGCCAAGTTAGCTAAAATTATAAAAATAGGAAAGTTGCGGCCCAATGGTTAGAGGGTAGGACTCCCAATCGAAGGGTTGTGAGTTCTAGTCTCGGGCTGGACGGAATTGTGGGTGGGGGGAGTGCATGTACAGTGCTCTCTCCACCTTCAATACCATGACTTAGGTGCCCTTGAGCAAGGCATCGAACCCCCAACTGCTCCCTGGGCGCTGCAGAATAAATGGCTGCCCACTGCTCCGGGTGTGTTTTCACAGTGTGTGTGTGTTCACTGCTCTGTGTGTGTGCACTTCGGATGAATTAAATGCAGAGCACAAATTCTGAGAATGGGTCACCATACTTGGCTGAATGTCACGTCACTTTCACTTTTGTCACTTTCAATTACAACAATAAAGGTTTGAAAATGTAACATGTTTTGTCCATTTATTCAATAGAATTAAGAAAATGTAAGGTGCTTATATAAAGCAAGTAACAATAAGTTATTGAAAATGAGTAAAGTTTATGTATTATACAAGCTTAAATCACAGTTCATCAGTTTTCATAAAATGTATTTAATTCATTTACGTTAACTGAACATGAAAAGGTGAAGCTTAAACAAATATTAACTTTTGCGTTGGATTTATGTGATTACATTGGATGGAAAATTGACATCTAATTGAATTAAATAAGTTTTAACTTTTGGGGTTAAATATTTTTTTGAGTGCACCTGCAGAAGAGAAACCGCTTGAGAATCACAGATTCTTGTTTAAGGAACAATAGTGACAGATTTTATGCTGGATTTGTCATTTATGTTATATTCAGACTCATCATATGGAGAATATTGGTGTGTGGATATCAAATCTTAACAGGTTCAGATCATATTTCAAGTCCCTCAGGATATTTATCTTTATTTGACTCTCTAATTTTAACACTCACTGTTCTAATTCTATTCTTAAAAAAAATCTTTCTAATCTTTTGTATTCTATTTCTTTTCATTTATTATGCAGTTGTGCGTGCGTGTGTGTGTGTGTGTTTGTGTAAAGACTTCTAACACTAGCTTGATCTATTCTTTTTTTTATTCTATCTGTTTTCTTTTTATTTATTATACTGTGTTAAGCTAACTGGGACTTGTTATAGCACTTAAATTTCATTGCTCTTTTGTTGTTTTGATTGCTTCCACTGTTCTCATTTGTAAGTCGCTTTGGATAAAAGCATCTACTAAATGAAAAAAAAAATGAATAAATGAATATTTCATAGAAACAGGAACAAAAAAATAATAAAACTTGGGCATAAGAAAAAGTGAGTTGCAATTAAGATAACTGAATAGTTCGTGAATGAGTAATTGGGCAAACATCAATCATTTTCTGAGTTTTAGCGCCATAAAACAGATCAAAACATTACGTCAGAAATCCAATAGGTTAATATTATATTCAAATCATTTTTAGATAGTCTCGAAAACCCATTTAAATCTACTCACCATCCACCAGTAACGTAACAAAAAATAAAACAAACGTCTCCATAACTCCGTACAAGATCAGTAAAAGTTGTCCATTGTAGTTGTTAAACAGCTCCGTCGAGTTTCAAAGCGTTTGAGCAGTTTCTAAACGAGCTAAACCGCAACGACACTCAACATAATTTAACTTTTACATATGATTTTGTAATATTTCACCAACCTCAGCTCAGTAGATCGCATTTTGCGAGTGAAACACGAAATGTTCTTGGAAAATCAGTAGGCTAATTCCGATCAAAATAAGGAAGTAGATACATAGCTGTGGAATGTTTTCCATGACAGATTCCATTCAGAGTTCTGTTCCTGTGAAAAACTACTCCAGTGGGTGGAGTTTATGTGAGTAGTCAGTCCTAGTAGAAATATCAGTGCACGCTCCTCAAATAGATGCTTGTTTAATTGATTATTTTGAAATGGTAATGAGTCAATGTTAACCTCCCAATCGCAATTCGTACAGCCTTTGAGTCTTTACTCATTTTCAAAGAAACATCTAAAGACTCATCTTTTTCGCAAGCACTTTACCAACTAATACTAGCAGTTTTCCTTCTTTTGTTGTCTTTTCATTTATTATTTATCATATTTTGTTGTTGTTCTCTTGTTGATCTGATTGCTTCTATTGTTCTCATTTGTAAGTCGCTTTGGATAAGCGTCTGCTAACTGATTAAATGTAAATGTTAATTGCAACAGTGTCAAAACGTCAGTTTTTGTAATTTGATAATTCGTTTGTAAGCTGTTTTGCTTGACTGAGTTCAGAAACACCAATAAGCGAATAACCTATGCCTAAGATTTATCCCAGACAGCAAGCAGTTTCGGCCCAGAACTATCCCACATCTGACCCGCGTGAAATCCATGCGGGCCAAATGTGGGCCAGATCTGGGCCGAAACTGCTTGCTTTATATATATATATATATATGTTATATGTTTATATATGTTTATATATATATATATGTTTAGCATTTAATACATTTAATTTGAGGGGCATTAATTGTTTTTTGAATAGTTTGATCAGCCTATAGTTAGACTACTGGTGACTTTTACTGTAGTGTTTTCACAACAATGCTTGAAACAAATTTTGCGTAATAAATATCCTGCGTCATTTATATGCGTAAACCTAAAAACCTTCTGATGCGGTCTTCTTGGACGTAAAATAAAATAATTTGTAAATAATAATTGTGAGCACTAGTACTATCCACTAGAGGGCAGAAAACGTTCAAAGATCACTGATTAAAGATTTGTTTATTAAAACGAACACTATCAAATGTAACAGGCATGTACTACACTTAACATGAATATCAAAACATGCGTGACAAACAAGGTCAGAGTAAATGGTAACAGGTTATATGGAAAATAATACAAATATTAAGTGTAAACTGTAAAGTCAAAAGAACATTTATTAATTAAAGATTAATTAACTAATATTCAGTTTCAAAGGTTAGCATGCAGCGTTCACTTCAAACACATTGCACTGGTTTTAAAGGCTCCTAAAGGCATTTCAAAATAAGGATAATGTCAGTATTTAATTCTCCAAACCTCAGAAGCAGCACAACTAAACTTTGTGTTGCATTGAAAAACACCATCTTCCACTTCATCAGTCCAAGCCAAAGCTTAATTTTTTTTTTGATGGCTAAGTATGATTTTTTTAACCCTTGTTGCATGAATTAAAAAAAAAAAAGTGTTTATATATAAATCTATTCAGAACCTCTAATCATAATGTATTTTCCCAAACACTTTTTGTTCAGTTAATTTTATATTTTTTTATCCAAAGAATGACGTCCCATATTGTCTTTTCGTCCTTTAATGAAACAGAAGCAAAGGTGAAAACAAGGACATGTTTTGAATGTTATTGCACTACAAGTGATTTATAATAGGACGCATTGAGGAATATAAAGTGTGATTTGCATGAGTGGATTTGCTGTGAGTCATACAGTCAAAATGCTGATCAGATGTCTCTTGATAAAAAAGAAAAAAAAAAAAAACTTGCTTTCATCAATGATTTTTCACATAAACTTCCCGTAACTACTAGATACAGTTACACACGTTTGAAGGATAACACCAGGTAACACTGAATGTCTTTGATACCTCCTGTTCCTCACTGATGATGTTTATAATGTCCTGTAGTGTTTATCTGTGGTGTTTGTGATGGTCAGAGATCCAGTATCGTGGTGCAGATGCAACCTTTCTCTGAATCTTTCTCCATTATATAGGTTTTCCTCATTGTTTGTTTTATTCCACTTGGCCTGAATGCATTCATTAGCAAACTTCCATCGTATCAGTTTAGTTTTCTGTATTTCAGTGACATCATCATCATGTAGCATGACAAAAAATTGCTACACCCTCTAGAATTTCTTCAACAAAAACATATGAACATCACAACCCTGACAAAACATGGGTTTTAATCACAGTAAAACTAGCCTACTTCATTTTTTTTATGTGTGATTTCTGAATGCTTGATACTATAAAATAAATCAGCCATATTGGAAACTTTTTAAAACTATGTTTTATTACACTGACTGCTCTCAATTTACTTTTTTTTTAAACTAAACCTATTTAGAAGTGTACTCAGTAATTTTCCAGTGACTAATATCTTCTGCTTCATTTAATGCATGGTCAGTACTGAAATCAGCAAAACACTTCAAGAATTTCACACGTAAATCTCCACCATAAACACCACAATCCACACACTCACAGTGAATTAAAGCCTTTGCTCGTGGCTCTGACCTGGTTCCTCGTCCGTGAAGGTAAGGAGATATAGTTGTCAGTGAACAGCACTGGATTCAAGAACTAGATCTTCATCCTCAACACCTTCCAATCAGAAATGGCACAAAGGGTAGACAGCCATAGACAAAGCAGTGGGGAAAAGGAACAGCTACAGATACCCTTGCGTCGAGAGGTTAAAACAACATAATATGGATTAGAAGCAAAGCAATAATCACACGGATGCAGAAAGACAAGAACAGAACATCCAGCTTCTAGAGCATTGTAACTCAAAAATAGTGAGAGTAATGGGCAACCACAAACATGCTGACATTGAGAATTTAGGGGAAGTTGTGGCCTAATGGTTAGAGAGTTGGACTCCCAATCGAAGGGTTGTGAGTTCTAGTCTCGGGCCGGACGGAATTGTGGGTGGGGGGAGTGCATGAACAGCTCTCTCTCCACCTTCAATACCACGACTTAGGTGCCCTTGAGCAAGGCCCCAACTGCTCCCCGGGTGCTGCAGCATAAATGGCTGCCCACTGCTCACTGTGTGTGTGTGTGTGTTCACTGTTCTGTGTGTGTCAGTCCTTAACCCATTTCGGATGGGTTAAATGCAGAGCACAAATTCTGAGTATGGGTCACCATACTTGGCTGAATTCACTTTCACTTTAGACCTTTATAGTGTTTAGCTTCCAGCCAGCGATCATCCAATCCATATGGGGACAACATATGGATTGGATGATCCAGTATTTATAGTGTTTAGCTTCAAAGAGCCTCTCGCGCTAATCTCTCCCGCATCTTATAAAAGGACTTCTCCCCGAAGTCCTTTTATAAGATGCATTCCTGCTACCTGTCCCAATCACCGATCGCCACCCTCTCGTCGCACACCTGTTACTAGTTTCTTAATGTGATCTATGCGTCTGAGCATAGCTCACGGGGCAACCGGAACCGGCCAGGTGTCGCACCGGAACCATTCCGACCGGGAAACATCCTCGACGAAAAGTGTTTCCGCCTGCCTCTCGTCACCCTGTCTGTGACGTGTGCGCCTGTAGTAGGGTTGTCAACTACACCCTAATTACACGGTGTGTTCACTTCTCACTGCTGTGTGTGTTTATTTATGAGTATGGGTAACCATACTTGGCAAATGTCACGACTTTCACTTTCACCTTCACTATACAGTCGTATGTAAGGGATCTTCCACTGCGTATTATATGAGACTCGTTTTTCCCGTAAAGAATCAGAAAAATGACACCTTGTTCATGTTAATTCCCCCCTGCAGTGGCATTATGAGCATGCGTGAACTGAGGGGCGTAATGCTTTTGTTACGTTACTAATTGAAATTAACTGTCTGACTTCCCATCACTAGTGAAAAGTTAGCCGTCCTAATTATTATTATCCCTTGTAAGTAACTGGAATGGTTACTCCATGCAACTTTAAATTACAGTCTGTCCAGTTAAATATTTGGCTGTAGTTTGTGTTTAAATCACGGTTTGTTCAGGGCCTTTCTGCACGAGGTGAATGTGCTGCTCTGGCATTAGTGCAGATAATCGCCAGGGATCTGACACCAGGGACAGGTCAGATTTATAATACAACAAACTCAGACAGGAGTGAAAACAATAACCCTTTTTTGTGGTTTACAGCGATTTACAGAGTAGTGTCTTTTTATTTAAATAATGTTTTACTTTGGCTTGTGTTGAATGCATATTATTTGCCATAAAGGTAATAAAAAACAGGCATTTGTAAGGCAGTGTTTTGGATTTTTTAAAAATGCATTATTTTCTGGCATGCTTTACTGTGACAGGGCCTGACCTTTTAGCTCGTCCTCCTTAAAAAAATCATACAAAAACAAGCTTAAAATCATACAATTCAATGACAGAACTCACCCTTCATCAGTGTCAGCTTCACCTCAGTCAAATTATGCCACTTTCTTTGAGTCATGGATGTGGATGTGGAAAGACGTGGATGTGAATCTTAAAATAACTCTTAAGGTTAATTTTCCATCGCCCCAGGTATGCTACTCATTTATTTAAGATATTTCAGAACCTAAAAATAAACATAAATTACTTCATTCGTTAGGCTATAGATTTAATTTAAATCCAAAAAAAAAAAAAAAAACCTTCAGTAAATGCTAGGAGGCTTTATTCAACTTCATCTTAGATCTCACATCAATACACTTCTCAGTCGCAGTGAAACAGCAGAAATTACACAGAATACACTTATAAACAGGGTATATGCAGGAATCATAGAGATGAACTTACTACCTTTTACTACTTTTTTTAACTACCAAAGCGACATCAAGCAGCAGCCCTTTTTTTTTTGGGGGGGGGGGGGGGGGGTATGCAAAGCAACACTTACTACTTTCTATAAGGTATAAGTGTGACACCCATCATACATTTAGGTATGGATTACAATCAACCAAAACTACAGACAACTGTTATTATGACAATATTTACACAACTAGCAATACTTTGTTGACCAATTACCAAGCAATGTTTCATTTTGTTCAGACTGTGGTGTGAAAAGGTTGCAAAAACATAAGCAATACATGATGCTTTATAAGGTGCTGAAAAATCTTAGGTCCCAATAGATACAGATATAGATAGATAGACAGATAGATAGATATACATATATTTTTTAGCAATTTCACTAGTAGTTCACTGTTGGTATAATATGTTACAGTTCGCTTAATTTTAATATACTCACTTACATAAATGTAAGTGTAATGTAAATTCTACCATTGAAATTAACTCCACTCCCACTGCTTCAAACAGTTCGAGTTTAAAAGCTAGCATTCCCACGATGTTAGTACTGTGAACTTATTTCATTTGAGTCCACTGAGAAGGAATATTTCTTAATATAAAACTGCAAACACTTAAATGTGCAGTAATAAAGTAACTAAATACATGACTTCTACTCAAATCACTGCAGCTCATTGTCAGCTGTATTACACATGTATGTGCTGAAATACTCAACACAGAGATCATCACTGTATCAGCGACTCCACATTCATTGTCTTTATATAAAGCAGCAGAAAATCAGAATTTGTGGCTCATCATTGACTGAAGCACAGGCTCTACTCTCCAGCACAATGGTGAACAACAAAACTACATTAAACTAAACGATCTCTCTTGTGCAAACGCACATTAATACAGTTTAGTTCAGTATTTACTCTCATTATCAGTGTATGACTTTCTATGGATGTTCACAAATATTTTTGTTAAATTAACTTTTTTTTTTCATTTGGTAAATCTAACATTTACATTTTACAGTATATTATTGTTTTCTCTTGACTTAACGGCAACAAACTGTAGAAAAACTGTTATTTACTGGCAGTAAGTGAAACACAAGAACTACAAATTACTTCAGCCACAGCCTTAGATGAAATCAACTGAATAAAAGAATAAATCAAATCTCTCAAGATCTGATTAAACAACTACTAAAACAGCTTCACCAGATTCACATTACTAACCAGACTGACTTTATTTCTTTTTTCCACTACCATGATGGAGATCAGTGTTTACTTTAGTTGGGCTCTTTAACGTGACTTTTCAACAACTAAGTTTTTTTTTTCTGTAACAATGCATCCTTGGAACTTGTTATAGCAAAAAATAATAAAAAATAAAAATAAAAAAGTCAACAGAAGAAAAACATCAGGGCCCGTATTCATAAGGAATCTTACTGCAAAAAGTAGCTCCTAGTGACAGAATTCTAAGAAAATTCTTAGAAATGTGGGCGTTTACTCTTAAAATTAGTAAAGTAAAAAAGTAATTCAGAAAGCATCTTAACCCTTAAAAGAGGTCTTAAGGTCAAACTTGTTTTGAGCACAGACGAGGACTTTTAAGAGGCTTAAGAGTTTCTTTAGCAGAGGAGAAAATCCCAGAAAGACGAAGAGGCAGAAGAAATGTGTTGCAGACAATGGATGACAGTGAGTTAATAAAACACTATAGATTAGATCGTGCAGGGATCATGTTTGTGACTGATCTTATGTGTGTGTGTGTGAGTGAGAGAGAGAGAGAGAGAACGGTCAAATAGGAAAAATGATGCATGTAAATTCAAAGTGAGAATTAGAATAGACCTATACTTAAAATCACTCTTTTTTTCCTTCTTGGACAACCAACCAATCACAGTCTTCAAAAGATTGTGTCATACATAGCAACGGGGTCAACCCCGCCTCCTCACTAAGATGAAAGTTTTTGTCTTTTCCTTACTCAGAGTTGCTCTCAGATCGGTCCCGAATCACTCTTAAGCTAAGACTCCTACGTAAAAGTTTTTTAAGCTAAATTAAGCGTTTTCTGAGAGGATTCTTAGAATCTTTATGAATACGGGCCCTGGTATTGTTGTTTATAGATTGACAAGAACAAATATATATATATATATTATTGGTGGGCATAGATAAATTTTTTGTAATCTAGATTAATCTCACTGTGATTTTGAAATTAATCTAGATTAAAATGGCTCATTCGAATTCTGCCGAAGGCATTCAGAATATGTGTGTTACCCAAAATAAAATTGACAAACAGTAAGTCTTTGAGAAGGGGTTTATCAAGCTAGGTGGTGCATTAGAAAAGGGGCTCATCTTAGAGGTGTGCGATACCGCTAGATTTGGTATCGATCCGATACCAAGTAAATACAGGGCCAGTATCGCCGATACCGATACCAATATCAATACTTTTTAATAATTAAGGTGGATGCGTCTTCAACCTAAATCTAAATGAATTTTCATGACTTTTAATTTGTTTTTGTGATTTGCATTTTGGGTTATTAATCAGTACTACGAAAGCTTTTGTTCAGAAACAACTTTTGGTTACTTCTGATTTATTTAAATAAACAAAGTTACAAAATGATTACTTCACAAATATAAAAAATGTAAAAACAAATTCTCTTTTCAAGTAGCATGATAATAAAAAAATGTTTCTCCTCTTGTGCACTTCTTTTCAGGATTGTTTTCTTAAAGTCACAACGTTTTACTTCACAATTGTAAAACAAATTCTCCTTATACAAAATTCCTGAAGCCGACATCTTCCACTATGGAAAGACGCTGCAGGTCCTTCACAATCATTTCTGATAGGCGCCTTGTAATATCCACTGCTCTTGGAGAATCAGTTATTGATAAAATAATAAAAAATAATTAATTCTGGTGCAAATCTAGGTGAAGTTTAAATATAGAAACTAGTATCCCTTTCACAGCTAACACAAAAAGGGTAGATCGGCCTGAAAATACAGCCATACAGCGCTCTTCTTTCTCTCCGCCTCTGACTGACTGCTGTTAGAAATGCGCGGCTGAGCGGTGCGCGCGCCTGACTGCTGGTGGTAGCGCTAGTGGTGAGTCACGTGACGGTACAACACAGGAGAGGGGGCGGAGAGCAGTGTCGAGCACGAGCAGCACTCTTAGAGCTTGCTCTGCTCTGTGACAGCAGCAGCATTTTGACAAACACGGCCAGGTGGCAAAACGAGAGAAACTGAAACTTAAGTATCGATATTTTCCCGTTGGTATCGATCAATACCGATACCAACGTTGGTATCGATATTATCGATATTAGTATCGATCTGCCCACCTCTACTGAAGGAAGAAAGTATTGTTTCTTGAATATCGTTTATTAACAATTGGGTCAATGACAAGAAAAATTATCCTCAATCATTTTTCTTCATGATTATGAAAACTATATCACCTTATATTTGTTCATGACCCCTTTTATAACAAATTGTGTTTTGGTAAACACTATTACAAAAACCACAAACTTACCAAGTCAAGAGTCAAACTACCCAACTAAAGCAAACACTGATCACAATAATGGTGACCAAACATTTTCAAATAAAACATCAACATCTAAACCTCTGTTAATTCTCAAAAAGAACTTCTGTAGACGTCTGACAGAAATAAAGTCAAACTAGTTAGTAATAAGTGAAGCTGGTAATACGTGTACTGCCATGCATTTCAACGTTTTTTATGTTTTTTTTTTTTTTTGTGGGGGTGTTTATTCCAGCCAAAATTCAGCATCTGCCCAACGTTGGAGCTTGACGTCAAACAGTCGTTGGATTTAGACATCAACCCGATTTTCATTTTCAACCAAAATCCAACGTCTAACCGACGTTGGAGTCTACATCCTGTGCCTGCTGGGCTGTTAAACAGCATGACGAACGCTCCCCCTATTTCTCAGAGGGCGCTTTGATATCAGACTGCGAGGGATTTCTTAACATTAAAACCTAGTTGTGTGGCCAGATATGGGAGACACCATTTGACCAGCCTCGGCATAGATCATTTATTGTAGCCTATTCCTATCTATTCGTATTTATTGTAGTCTAGATCCATCCACAGCAAACTTCTTTTTTTTTTTTTCATCCACAGCAATCAAAGGGCTGCGCGTGCTTACCCAAAACGTCTAATTCCGGTGCCTCAGGCTCGGGTTCAGGGTTCCATAGTAGTCAATTGGACTGCCCTGCTCGTTGAAAAATAACGCCAAAGGGATACCCAGTGCGTTAAAATGTGACGCCAAGGGGTCCTGACCAAGCGTCCATATGTGACGAGTTGGGAGTGAGAACGTGTTGTCAACATCAACACCTCCACTGTCATGTCGAGACGGGTATCTTTGCCATATGAGATGAGGTATCTTTGCCATACAGTGAGGTTCCAGGTATAACTTATATTTATGCCTATTTCTACGCATCTTTGTTAAAAAACAAACAAACCAACAAAAAAAAACAATAAAAAATGTACAGTGCTCGATACTAATCGTTGACGGAGCGCTTTGTCACGTACGAGGGGGCGGAGCTTAGCTCGCGCGAGACTAACATATCAACTGAAAGTAACGGTAACGTAGAATTTTAAAAATGATTTGCCATCGTTCACTTGCGAAACCGCTCTACTTTTCAGTCAGGTAAATGTTATTAATTATTGTCTTTGCTGATGTTTATAGATTTACTCAGTTTTTACTAACGTTAATTTGTGTAAGTCTGAGGTAATGTAGACGGCCGAGCCGTGTGTTAGACTTACCTCAGTGGTTATGTTGTCTTAGTAAAAAAACAAACCTTTTGTAATCTAAATTTAGTCAAAGTGGACTCAAAAGTAACGTTAATGTTAATTGCAAAAAGATAAAGTTCTCTGTCGGTGTCTTGCCTAGTATCAAACTAAATACTTTAATAATTGTAATTTATGTTGTATGTTAGCATGTTTGCCTACGTCTGGTTTATCGACGACAACATCTATCAGATTGTTCCCTTGGACCATATAAAAGACTTCTGTCCACAGGATGTCAAGGATTTTGAAATAAAGAAAAAATATCATATTTTGTGGAAGAAATCCGCAGAGGACCAGGGACAATACTACAAAGCACAGATATAAAAATTGGCTGGTAGGATTTTAAAGCTATACCTCCTAAATATATCTAACGTTAACCATTTAATTTTAAACACATTGATATTCTTGTACAAAATCTGTTGCATTGCTAGAATTGTGGGTATTGTAGTCCCTGCTACAAAATATTCTGATAACAACCATCAACATCTACAATGGTAACTGACAAAGAACTAACGTTACTGTAGTTATTTTTGTGTGAAATCTTATTGTAGGTTTGTTGTTATTTATATTTTGTTTCTTTCTTCTTCTATTAAACAGAAACTGAAGAGGAATTAACTCGTGAGAGAATCTCGATACCCCCACTCGATAGTGATGAGGAAGACCGGTCATCCTCGAGAAGGTCCATGAATCCATCTGTAAGCTATTTGATCCATGTCTTTATAGATAGTGATACCCAGTTTATTTTAGATTTTTTTTTTAAGTCTCAGTTAAAGTGTTAGTGTAGTTAATTACTAAAATGTCAGTTAAAACAAAAATCTGTTACGGCTTGTTTCTGCCATAGAATAAAAAAAGGTAACTGAATTTTTGATAAAATTCTGACATATTTCTACAATTCAGAAAAGAAAAGAATTGCGAGTTTATATCACACAATGCAGAAAAAAAACTCAGAATTGTCAGGTATAAACAATTATAATTTTGAGATAAAAAGCCACAATTAAATTTTTATTAATTTTTTTGTGGTGGAAACAAGCATCCATACCAATCAGTTATGAGCTGAAATCATAACATTAGAAACTTTTATTTGAAGTAGAATAAGTATATAAACAACGCTGTCCTCACTACATTGCATTTATTATATTTAGTAAAAGTTTTACCTGCCAACTGGCAACTGACACTGTTACATATACTCGCCAGCGGCAATTTTTACCCGCATCTGGCGCTTGGCAAGTGTTAATTTTAGGCCCTGCATGTGCTTTATCAAACTTTTTTTCTGTCATTATCATTGACGGTGTTCCTTTTGATAAATACCGATAACCATTTTATAGCCCAGACCTACACACATAAAAAAATAATAAAAAAAAAACACTATAAATGGAAATGGCAGTATTATTACAGTAAGACATATTGATTGGAGGGAGATAGTGTCAGTTTGTTTTAGTGTTAAATCAATGTGTAATGAGTATTTAATGTTTTGTGAGAATTTGACGTTGTATGAAGTATTTTCTGTTTTTTTTAAGTGTGACAACACAAATGACAAGAGAAAAAAAATGCAGCAGTGCAAAGCATTCAAAAAAGGAAGAATTTAATGGATATCCTAAAAGAGAAGAAAAAAGTAATCCAGACCAGTTTTGAATCACAAGAGGAACATGTCCCCATGGCTGTGCACAAGGAACTGCAAGACAAATATTACAACCTAAAAAAAAGGATGCGAGAGGAGGAGATGTCTAATGAAGAAAACGAGAAAAAAATTAAATGCTTAAAAGAAGAGAAAAGGGACATGAAGGCTGAACTGCAGCAACTAAGGTGGTTAAACCTAAATCTCCAAGAGGAGTTTTTCAAAAAAAAAAAAAAGTAAGCATTTTCAGACTGTTTAGCTATTATTTTAATATAGAAGGTTCTTAGAATCTGACACTTTTAACTGCAACTTAAAGCCAGTGATTATTTTTATTATTATTGTTTTGTTTTTTTATTATTATTGTTTTGCTTAATATGATATTACAGTAACACAGAATGAGACCTCTTCTGCAGTCCATACTCCACTCCCACAACGGTCATTTCATGGTACAGAAAAACTAGCAGAAAAGCAAACAGAGATGATACCCAAAAGTGAGCATTTTCAAACTGTTTGGCTATTAATTTTACATGCATTTTTTTAAGGTTCTTAGATAGAAATGGACACTTTCAAATGTAACTTAAAGGCTGTGATTTTACCCTTTTTTGGAACAAAAATAAAAATATTACTTTATCTCATATTACAGTAAAACAAAAAGAACCACAGACCTCTTCTGCAGGCCACACTCAACTCCCACAGCAACCAGTTCTTGGTCCAGAAGAACCAGCAGAGGAGCTAGGACACAGGGATGGCAAGGTATTTGTAGTATGTTCAGTTCAATAAAGAAGAAGGAGACCGGGGTCGGCGTACGGGGCTCGTGGGAAACTTTATTAAAATAATAATAACACAAAATAAACAAACGCAACAGGTGCGCGCACTTCACAGTCTCTTTCAGAATCAGAATCAGAAAGAGCTTTATTGCCAAGTATGTTTGCGCATACAATGAATTTGTTTTAGTGACATAAGCTTCCAGTACACAGAGACACCAACACACAGACAAAAAAAAAAAAAAGAGATTTACAAATTGGCAAATAAATAAGTGTATAAAGAATTGTGATATGAATGATAATGGAATAGGATTGAGTGAGATGCAGGAATGTTCTAGGATGGAGGGTTAACAAATAAATATAAGGATATTGCACGTTTATAAGCATAAGTAGGGAACATTTAACTGTTAATGAGGTAGATTGCCTGGGGGAAGAAACTGTTCTTGTGCCTTACTGTTCTGGTATTTGCGGCTCTGAGGCGCCGGCCAGATGGCAAAAGTTCAAAGATGGGGTGACTTGGATGTGAGGGATCCAGAGTAGGGCTGGGACAATGCGTCGAGGTTATCGATGACGTCGACGCAAAAAATACATCAACGCAAAATATGCGCATCGATTCGTCGACCTGTTTTTATTTCTCTAAAAAACGTTTGCAAAACGTTTACCTTATGTGCGCTGAATATACGCGATGGCCAGATCAACATTCTGTCCAACGTTATATAACCAATCCAGGGGTTTTTCTGCATTGATCTTTTTTTTTTGGCAGCTGTCAAAGCCTTATTTGATCGGTGAGTGATGTAGAATAGAATTACTGCAGTGTCCCTGACAGGGCACGTACGAGAGAGAGTCCCGGCTGTGCGCGCGCACCCACAGTCTTCAAATTACACGAGCGCTGTCTTGCTCTCTCTCTCTCTTTCCCTCGTGCATATTAACCAAAATCATTAGACTCGATAGAAAAAGGGCGGAACGCCAAAGTTTCACGTGGAGCATTCGGAGATTTTTTGTTCTCCATGACAGGCTGCTGGCTCCCACTGTAAATTTTTTTTTGGAAAAGCACTCTCTGTATTAGCTTAAAGCCCTCAAGTTTACATTGGTTACTGTATTCTTTCAATTGCTCTAAACAAGTATTTTAGGTGACCTTTTTTATTGAACTAGACATCAAGTTGTTGTTATTTTCATCTGAAAGAAGAACTTTTTTTCAGTAAGCTAGGCCCTATGTGTTCAGTAAGCTTGTTTCAGTAAGCTATGTGTTTTCAAGGCTTCAAGGTTTTATTGAATGCTATCTCTATACAAGTGCAAAGTAATGCATTCTTTGTCAGTCTTTTATTTTGTAATTTTAAGAGCATTAACATATATTGCAATGTTAAGGAATTCATGTTTTCTGAATTCATTCAAGTGATAAAAAAGAAATGCACGCTAAACATGTTACCATATTAAACATGGTAAAATATGACCGCTTGAAGAAATCAGACGTCAGCTTCTTATTCTCTATCACAACGAAACAGGGCGTCCGCCACACTCTTTTCCACCACTTGCACCACGCAGTGGTACTCCGCAACATCTCGGCGAAAAGAGTGTGGCGGACGCCCTGTTTCGTTTAATCTGCCATGTGGGAATCCCAAAGGAGATTCTCACAGACCAGGGTACCACGTTTATGTCACACACGTTAAGCAAATTGAATGGATTGTTGGGCATTAAAGCAGTGCGTACCAGTGTCTATCACCCACAAATGGACGTCTTGGTCGAACGGTTTAATCGCACATTAAAAACCATGATCCGGAAGTTTGTACAAGCATTTCCCGACGGCTCCGAGGTACTAACAATAGGGTTGTATCTTCTTTTGTCTGAGCGTCACGGGTCACTCGATACAAACGTTCCTTGATAATGGCAAAATACAGGGGATAGCGGATGCTAAGGGTGAAGGACCTGCCCATCGATAGAACGGACCTGCTCGAAGGCATGTTTGAGTGTTTCGTCCTGGGATTGTTCCAGGGGAAAGTCATCGCGACTGGAAAGGTTTAGCCTCGCTACGCTGCTCGGTTCCCCTGAGACCGCCCCGCTAGGCCCTGGCACAGATTCTCCCACCTGTGTGCTCGCCCCGCCCCCCGGCCGGTTCTTTCCCCCGATGGCATCCACTGTCAAACACCCCAACAATTGCTAAAATGCTGTCCAATTAGTTCCCAAGATTAGTGAATGCCAGAGGCGCGGACTAACGGCCACCTACACATTATGCTTTTGGCCCCTAAATTTAATGGCTATGGCTTTTACGGGGTATTCCACTATATCCCCATGCACACACCTCACCTTAACCATGCGGCCCGTATCCAATGCCCTGGATTGTATCAGGCTTTGATGGATGGAGGTCTGGTTACAACCTGAATCCACCAAAGCCTGATAGGTTACCCCCTTAATACTCACGGGTATTTGGTACAGCCCGGCTTGATCGGGGGCAGCCTGCGGGTTGTCCGGGATCCAGACCAGTGTCCCCACCTACATAACTCTTGGTCTTTTTAAATAAATCTACTTTTTATTTTCACCGTTGACTGCAGACTGATAACCCTCACACACCCGCGTGGTTTAAAAGAAACCAATATTAACAAAAATATACAGTCGGGCGAACTAAATTATGTGCACTCCAACTAGTTAACGTACTGATATTTAATAAAGTATTATGAATGAAAAGCAAACCGAGTCTGTGTCTTATTACTAAATATATGGAAAAAAATACAAAATTCATAAAATAAATTAATCAAACGATTGATAGAAGATATTAAAATAATTAATGCAATACATTATTCAGCTAATATAAATGAAATAACTCCAAAATCACTTGAGGCTGAATTAGATAGCACAATTTTATAAATCTTAAAACATTCTATAAAATACTAGATATCATAAAAATACAAATTTGATAAATGCCTGGAAAACAATAGGGGTGGTCCGATTGATCGGCTACCGATCACAATTAGCCGATAACTCATTTTGCCAGCACAGGTCACATATGCTGCTTGATTTCTACTTGAGAGTTGTCATATTTAAAGTCTGATATTGTCCATCAGTTCTTGAATTTGACTTTTTGTTTGTGTGTGTGTGTGTGTGTGTGTGTATGTGTGCTCAAAACAAGAATGTCTGTCTCAGAAGCTGGAGGAAAGAGGCCACACCTCCAAGGAAATAAATAAGCGCCTCCAAAGTGTGCGAAAATACCTGGCTGAGAAGATCAGTGACATAAACCGGACAAAAACTGTGATTGGTAAGTATTTACATAATTTAAACAAACCAGTCGTAAGGGTAATTTTTTTTTTAATTGAGATTCATATATCAATAATAATAATAATAATAATAATAATAATAATAATAATAATAAACAAGCTTTCCATGGATGTATGGAGGACAATATTTGGCTGAGATACAACTATTTGAAAATCTGTAATCTGAGGGTACAAAATAAAAATATTGAGAAAATCATCTTTAAAGTTGTCCAAATGAAGTCCAAAGCAAAGCATATTATCAATCAAAAATAAGTTTTGATATATTTACGTTAGGAAACTTACAAAATATCTTCTTGGAACATGATCTTTACTTAATATTCTAATTATTTTGGGGCATAAAAGAAAAAATATATAATTTTGACCCATACAATGTGTTTTTGGCTATTTCTACAAATACACCTGTGCTACTTTTGTGCTCCTGGGTCACATTTATTCACTCACTCATTACAACAGACGACACTGAATGGCACATAAACCAATGAGATATTCAGCATATAATAAATTAGGAAAACAAAATAAAGAATATATAAAGACTATCTCCTGGCTAGCGTGTTGGTCAGTGTTCATCAATTAAAGCAGCGCATTAATATACAATGGTGATTAAACTGACTTGGAACTACCTGTGCATTAAATGGTTTTTTACTGCATACCTGCCACCCAATCAGAATGGAATAACTAACATTAACTAATGGATCCTTATTCTAAAGTGTTACTACATTTTAAAATATGTTCAAGAGTGTTTCACTTAGGTCTGTTATTGTAGGAACATCAGCTTTACATTTCCATGCTCCTAAGCATGGCACTGAACAGAACAAACTGTGAGTTTGTATTTTTCGGACTATAAGTCGCACCTGAGTATAAGTCGCATCAGTTCAGAAATACGTCATGATGAGAAAAAAAGACATATATAAGTCGCACTAGACTATAAGTCGCATTTATTTAAACCCAAGAACCAAGAGAAAACATTACCGTCTACAGCCGCGAGAGGGCGCTCTATGTCTTCAGTGTAGACTACAGGAGACTGAGCAGCATAGAGCACCTTCTCGTGGCTGGAGAAGGTAACGTTTTCTCTTGGTTCATGTCTTTTAGTTAATTTCTCTTGATTCATGTCAATTTATTTTGATAAATAAGTCGCACCTGACTATAAGTCGCAGGACCAGCCTTATAGTCTGGAAAATACGGTAGTTGTTTTACTTATGAACATAAAATGAGTAATGGACAAAAGTTCACAGCTGTCAATATCTTGAATCTGCTAAATGTGCGCCTAAAGTGTTTGGATGAATTTAGGCATGATGATGTTTTGTCAACAACCAAGTTTTTGCAGCTTTTTTGAGATTGCCATATGAATATTTATACTACGGGGCCATTAAATGCTTGAATCTAATTGGCTGACGAACGTTCTGAGGTGTGCAATTATTTTCTGTGAAACGCATGGCAAACATAGTTCCAGGCAGCTCTCTTGACCGCATTACAGTTCCATATCACTTTGCATAGTTAAATGTAATAATGGAAATACAGGACTAACAAAAACAAAAACATGACAAATGATTTTCCTAAAGTAAATAAACATGAGATTTCTCACTAGCGAGGTAATAAAAGCGCTGTTTAGAGACGCTGCTGCAGCCTATTTCACACAAGCTCTCACTCTCTTTTTCTTTCTCTGTGTGTCTCTGTCTCTCGCTCTCTTTCTAATAAATTCATTAATAACTGCATTAGAATGCTATCAATGGCTCATGCCTCCATTATCAGCTTTAAAACGACATTTTGGAACCAGCAAAAGAGGCGTTGGATGAGATGCGGAAGAAATAATCCTACTCACAATAGCGTTTTAAGTACAAAAATCAGACAGATCCCTTTAATTAATCATCTGATAGATTTCTTGAGGTGCGGCAACCATAATATAAGCGAAATAATTGACTTAGGGCCGTTGAATTAGTAGAAAAATAATGCAGACCCAAGGATTATTTTTCTAATAATTCAACAGCCCGTCATCAATTATTATTTTTATACTACGTAATGTATGGATAATCTCACATACTGGTAATATGGTTTAAGTGGTACATTGTCCTAATGAATTCTCCTTCTCTTTTGCAGGTCTAAGCCAGCCACAGTGAAGCCACAAACACACTTCATAATTCATGTATCTCTATAATGCATTAATTAATAATTATTAGAATAAAAATATCTTATGGAATTTTGCCTCTTTGTCGCCATCTTTGTTTGAAAACCTGCAATTGCAGCTGTGTGTGGAATTATCTTCCTTGTGTGAGTTGTGAGTCCGCATGGCTCCGAATCTAATGTTTTGAGGAGTTTGTGTGGCAGTCAAATCACTGCATCGTTGTGGATATTGTACTTTGCATTCTAGCCTACATCTTGGAATATATGACCCAGATAAGCATTTTCATCGAATATTGTCATCTGAACAAGTAAGTAACAAGTCTGCCACATTTGTTCTGACCAGCTGAGGAAAAAAGCATTACAATAAATTGCTCTACCAATGGTGATTTGATCTAAATTAACTCAGATCAAATCAGACCATGGAAATTATTATTATTATTATTATACTTTATTCTTAAATTGTTAATGTTAACAAAATCAGCATTGTGTGACTATTAGTATAGTGTGTTTAAGCATGTAGATTTCAGTTTCTGTACAGTCTAATCTCTAATTGTCATAACACTCAAATTTCATATTAAGAAATAATTTTAACCCAAAAAGCAAGTTAAGCTCCTTTTGAACTGGTTGTCTTTAAAATACATATCTTGTGTAATCCCATGCTATCTGTAATCAGAAGCACATTTTAAACTGCAATATAATTTAATTTCATTCACATTTGTTTTATAAACACATAATCACTTCTGGATTACAATCCGCCATCAAAATTATACATTTAATTATTTCACCTGCTTTGAGAAAAGGCTATAAACGATCCGCCTCCTGCAGGATCCTCACATGAGACAGCATGATAGTTGGGAAAACTTCTTTTGTTTATAGACATGATGTAAATCGAAAACTTAGCTTATTAAAAACTCAGTTATTATAAACTGACCATTGTGAATCAGGCTTAAAGTAAGGCGATAGGTTCGAGCACTGGCTGGTTATGTACTTGAGCAAATTATTGATTACAGAAAGTTACAGACTGCAGCTTTAATTAATGGCCTTATTGCCAGCTATCAGCTAAACATTCAAATCAGAAATACAAAACTGCAATGGAAACCAATAAATATATGCAAAAATGACCAATACAAACTCGTAATGGAACCATCAGAACCAATACAAAACTGTGATGGAAACCAATAAATATGTGCTAATAAAGACCAATACAAGCTCGTAATGGAACCATCAGAACCAATACAAAACTGTGATGGAAACCAATAAATATGTGCTAATAAAGACCAATACAAGCTCGTAATGGAACCATCAGAACCAATACAAAACTGTGATGGAAACCAATAAATATGTGCTAATAAAGACCAATACAAGCTCGTAATGGAACCATCAGAACCAATACAAAACTGTGATGGAAACCAATAAATATGTGCTAATAAAGACCAATACAAGCTCATAATGGAACCATCAGAACCAATACAAAACTGTGATGGAAACCAATAAATATGTGCAAATAAAGACCAATACAAGCTCGTAATGGAACCATCAGAACCAATACAAAACTGTGATGGAAACCAATAAATATATGCAAAAATGACCAATACAAACTCGTAATGGAACCATCAGAACCAATACAAAACTGTGATGGAAACCAATAAATATGTGCTAATAAAGACCAATACAAGCTCGTAATGGAACCATCAGAACCAATACAAAACTGTGATGGAAACCAATAAATATGTGCTAATAAAGACCAATACAAACTCGTAATGGAACCATCAGAACCAATACAAAACTGTGATGGAAACCAATAAATATATGCAAAAATGACCAATACAAACTCGTAATGGAACCATCAGAACCAATACAAAACTGTGATGGAAACCAATAAATATGTGCTAATAAAGACCAATACAAACTCATAATGGAACCATCAGAACCAATACAAAACTGTGATGGAAACCAATAAATATGTGCTAATAAAGACCAATACAAGCTCATAATGGAACCATCAGAACCAATACAAAACTGTGATGGAAACCAATAAATATGTGCTAATAAAGACCAATACAAGCTCGTAATGGAACCATCAGAACCAATACAAAACTGTGATGGAAACCAATAAATATGTGCTAATAAAGACCAATACAAGCTCGTAATGGAACCATCAGAACCAATACAAAACTGTGATGGAAACCAATAAATATGTGCTAATAAAGACCAATACAAGCTCGTAATGGAACCATCAGAACCAATACAAAACTGTGATGGAAACCAATAAATATGTGCTAATAAAGACCAATACAAGCTCATAATGGAACCATCAGAACCAATACAAAACTGTGATGGAAACCAATAAATATGTGCAAATAAAGACCAATACAAGCTCGTAATGGAACCATCAGAACCAATACAAAACTGTGATGGAAACCAATAAATATATGCAAAAATGACCAATACAAACTCGTAATGGAACCATCAGAACCAATACAAAACTGTGATGGAAACCAATAAATATGTGCTAATAAAGACCAATACAAGCTCGTAATGGAACCATCAGAACCAATACAAAACTGTGATGGAAACCAATAAATATGTGCTAATAAAGACCAATACAAACTCGTAATGGAACCATCAGAACCAATACAAAACTGTGATGGAAACCAATAAATATATGCAAAAATGACCAATACAAACTCGTAATGGAACCATCAGAACCAATACAAAACTGTGATGGAAACCAATAAATATGTGCTAATAAAGACCAATACAAACTCATAATGGAACCATCAGAACCAATACAAAACTGTGATGGAAACCAATAAATATGTGCTAATAAAGACCAATACAAGCTCATAATGGAACCATCAGAACCAATACAAAACTGTGATGGAAACCAATAAATATGTGCTAATAAAGACCAATACAAGCTCATAATGGAACCATCAGAACCAATACAAAACTGTGATGGAAACCAATAAATATGTGCTAATAAAGACCAATACAAGCTCATAATGGAACCATCAGAACCAATACAAAACTGTGATGGAAACCAATAAATATGTGCAAATAAAGACCAATACAAACTCGTAATGGAACCATCAGAACCAATACAAAACTGTGATGGAAACCAATAAATATGTGCTAATAAAGACCAATACAAACTCGTAATGGAACCATCAGAACCAATACAAAACTGTGATGGAAACCAATAAATATGTGCTAATAAAGACCAATACAAGCTCATAATGGAACCATCAGAACCAATACAAAACTGTGATGGAAACCAATAAATATGTGCTAATAAAGACCAATACAAACTCGTAATGGAACCATCAGAACCAATACAAAACTGTGATGGAAACCAATAAATATGTGCTAATAAAGACCAATACAAGCTCATAATGGAACCATCAGAACCAATACAAAACTGTGATGGAAACCAATAAATATGTGCTAATAAAGACCAATACAAGCTCGTAATGGAACCATCAGAACCAATACAAAACTGTGATGGAAACCAATAAATATGTGCTAATAAAGACCAATACAATCTCGTAATGGAACCATCAGAACCAATACAAAACTGTGATGGAAACCAATAAATATGTGCAAATAAAGACCAATACAAACTCGTAATGGAACCATCAGAACCAATACAAAACTGTGATGGAAACCAATAAATATATGCAAAAATGACCAATACAAACTTGTAATGGAACCATCAGAACCAATACAAAACTGTGATGGAAACCAATAAATATGTGCTAATAAAGACCAATACAAGCTCGTAATGGAACCATCAGAACCAATACAAAACTGTGATGGAAACCAATAAATATGTGCTAATAAAGACCAATACAAGCTCGTAATGGAACCATCAGAACCAATACAAAACTGTGATGGAAACCAATAAATATGTGCTAATAAAGACCAATACAATCTCGTAATGGAACCATCAGAACCAATACAAAACTGTGATGGAAACCAATAAATATGTGCAAATAAAGACCAATACAAACTCGTAATGGAACCATCAGAACCAATACAAAACTGTGATGGAAACCAATAAATATATGCAAAAATGACCAATACAAACTTGTAATGGAACCATCAGAACCAATACAAAACTGTGATGGAAACCAATAAATATGTGCTAATAAAGACCAATACAAGCTCGTAATGGAACCATCAGAACCAATACAAAACTGTGATGGAAACCAATAAATATGTGCAAATAAAGACCAATACAAACTCGTAATGGAACCATCAGAACCAATACAAAACTGTGATGGAAACCAATAAATATATGCAAAAATGACCAATACAAACTTGTAATGGAACCATCAGAACCAATACAAAACTGTGATGGAAACCAATAAATATGTGCTAATAAAGACCAATACAAGCTCGTAATGGAACCATCAGAACCAATACAAAACTGTGATGGAAACCAATAAATATGTGCTAATAAAGACCAATACAAGCTCATAATGGAACCATCAGAACCAATACAAAACTGTGATGGAAACCAATAAATATGTGCTAATAAAGACCAATACAAGCTCATAATGGAACCATCAGAACCAATACAAAACTGTGATGGAAACCAATAAATATGTGCTAATAAAGACCAATACAAGCTCATAATGGAACCATCAGAACCAATACAAAACTGTGATGGAAACCAATAAATATGTGCTAATAAAGACCAATACAAGCTCATAATGGAACCATCAGAACCAATACAAAACTGTGATGGAAACCAATAAATATGTGCTAATAAAGACCAATACAAGCTCATAATGGAACCATCAGAACCAATACAAAACTGTGATGGAAACCAATAAATATGTGCTAATAAAGACCAATACAAGCTCATAATGGAACCATCAGAACCAATACAAAACTGTGATGGAAACCATTATGTACACATCATCACCAATACAAATTTCTAATGGAAACCAATACAAACCAATAAATCCTAATGGAATATGCCCAAAACACACTATGTAATGAAAACCATTAGGTAATGGTTTTAATGGTTAATTGCTGATGGTTTGTAATGGTTTTGTATTGGAAACCATTAGAATTTCTGTAATGGTTTCTATTGTTTTTTTTTTTTCAGCAGGGAGATTATGTATATAAAGTGATTTATTTACTTCATTCCTTATGTATCATTGTTTGGTGCATCATAATTCAGTTAATAAGTGTTTAGATGTTGATTTATCATATTCTCCGTAACCCGTTCATATACGATGATTAGTACTCATCACTTTATAACAGACACGGAGAATTTGCAATTTACTGTTATACATGCTGAATGCGCCATCTAGAGGGAAATTTAAGTGTTGCAGTTAACTAAGAATTGTATTAGATGTGAATATCATGTATATATGTTGTCATTATATTAATATGTTATTTATTTGTTTATTTCAGACCACACACACGTTTACTACAGTAAAGTCAGAATGTTCTGAATCCTGTGGCGTGTTTTTACTGACACCCTGGGGCGAGCACAATCTCCTGATCAGCCCAATGGGCTAGGTGCACAAGATGGCGCCGGTGAGCTTCAGCGACGCGAGTGTGTGCATACTTATTTCCGGTCTTGCGACGCTCGCATTGACTGTAAGGGAAACTTACATACGAAACTTGGCTAGATGTATACAATTAATGATTTTCAAATTTAACAGCCGATAGTGGTATATCAAAAACATGGGTAAACATCCTCCCTATATTTTGCGTACCTCTGTGTGGAAATTCTTCAAGAGACAACGCGGATATTGCGTTATACTGTTGATTATGCGGATCAGCGTCAGGTCAGGTCCACAGGGATTTCTTTTTTCAAACACAAACCTCTCAAATATGCAATACCTTTCATTTTCGAAAAGCTGGTTTTGTTCTGTAAGATAAATGTTTCTGACTGTTAAACAAGACGCACAGAGATTTCTGATAAAGCATTTATTAACTTTATTTGATAACATAATTTATAACTAACTGTACAATTAAACGTAATATAATTATGGTAGGTTTGCATTAAATAAAATATCGCTGTTTGCATTCATGTGTGTGTGTTTTTATCTATGTTTATTTGTTTTGTTTAAGATCTGCAGGATAAATCATTATCTGTCTATGAGCAGCCATGTATATTGTTATTCTTTTGCATTAATTATCAGATTAAACAGATATTAAAATTAGTCTTGTATTTTTTTTATTGTGTAAAATAATAAAATATGTTGTGAAAATAACGATGAAACAGACTGATGTATGTGTACAATTGAGAAATGGATACTTCTGAAGATAAATCGCAGCCCACGTCTCACGAGGTAAATATTTAATATAAAAAATAATAAGTAAGAAATAAGTAATTTGTACATTTACATATTTGGTAAGATAAAATACATTATATAGCTGTGTATACACACCATGAGTTCAACTTTCATCTCGTGAACAGTAGTGAACATTAGTGTATTTAATTCTTTCACCGGACCCAAACATACACAAGTTTCAAATCCACTGGCTCAGTTAACATTTATAGTATAGTGATAATAGCAGTGTATATCTTATTTGTATATGAAGTGATATTATAAATCCTGTAAACATATAGAAGGTAATATTTGGAATTCTCCGGTTATCTGCACTAACTTTAAGCATAACCGGAAATATCTACGCACACACTCGCAAGACCGGAAATCCAAGATGGCGGAGATATGCAACTAGCCCATTCACCTTATTTTCCATGGCAACAACGGTGCCGCCATTGCTCTCGTTTTGTCATCTTACTTCCGGCTGAGGGACCGGACGTAAAGTACCTAAGCTAGTGGCTAGATAACAGAACGCAAATATATCAAGTATTATATGCTCAGTTAGGGGCTGCATAACAATTGTATTAAAAAAACCGATTGCACCAACGATGTAGCGAGCACATTGTGAAGCGGTCGGAGTGTTGTGCTGCACTTTACATTTTACACCCACCACCTAAAGAAGAGAAGCACCTGAGGCAATGGATGAAGGTGCTAAATTTGAAGCGCCCACCCAAGCGCTCTTATGTGTGTTCGTACCATTTCATGGACGGGAAGGCGACTGACGAACACCCTTACCCTGAGAAATGGCTCGGCTATGATGTTCCGTTAAAGAGGTCACGCCGGGGGATAAAAAGATTGTCAGATTCGGGTAAGCTAACCTTAACTAGCTATGTGTTTGCTCGCCTAACGTTAGATTTATGAAGTCCGTTCTATGAATACATTTAAGATCAGTAACAGGCAGTTAATGAAGTACAACGAATTTTCCTTGATTACCATTGTCCACCTATTTATTTAATGTTTACGGTAGTACAAGATATTATAGTACATTAAAATAGCTCACATTATTTCTGCTACAGAGATTGCAGGTGATAGCAGGCGAGCTAGTTACATTTCTCATTCAGATACTGACCTACGTTTGAACACTACAGTTAAGAGTGTGTATACTGTTTTGTTTCTAATGCATCTCTCTCTCTCTCACACACACACACAGTTCTAAGTTCGGGTCCCATCATATATTAATACTCATGATATATTGTAAGTACTAATTTAAAAATGTTTAATTATTTCCACAGATGTATCAGTGACCGCCGGTGATTCAGTGGACAACTGTGAGGGTGATCAGATCCACATGCCCCCGATCTTGCTGAGAGTCACCAGAAGTTACCTGTTGTAATAGTTATTTTATGAACCTTTACAGTGTCACCTGACATTACCTGCTGTAAATAGTTTTTATTTATTTATCTTAATTTGATCTTTTTTTATCTTTAATCTCTGATTTGAAGGAAAAAGTCATGTCAAGTTTGCAAGTTAATTCCATCTTGGTTTATTACACTTTGCCACTTGTGCAGATTGCATTTGAGGTTTAAAAAATGTCATATTGTATTCTGTTCACAGACTATCAGAATCGTGTTCTCATGTAGGCGCAGTTCTTTTTTCCATTGAAGTTGGGGTAAAGATGCGAGATTCAGCTTCCTGCACAACAGAGCAGTGCAAGTGGCTGATGCCATCACATGTAAAAAAGGTAAGGTTACACGTTCACAGCAAACCTAATGTGGGACAGAGAATGTTATTTTGGGACACTGTTTAACAGTGTTAACTTATTTTCAGACTCCTGCTGCTCCAGTAGCTCTGATTGACTTCTCCTCAGCAAAAGCAAAAAAAATAAAGCTTGACCGTTCCATTGATGGCAGGACAACTGACAACAAGGTTGGGAAATCACTTCCATGCCCAAGAGTTAAGAGAGGGTCAGAAACATATGCTAGGTTTTTTGAGACATTAAGCAAAAACTGTCCAAGGAGTGCAGCACTGATGGCTAGGGAGCCTTACCACAAAGAATTCATCCCCAAATCTTGCATGCTTCCTAAAACTGTTCTTGAATACAGAACACCGGAGCCTCTGCAGCTACCCCCCAAAGAGCTTGGAGAGCTATGCCAGGATTTCCTGCTAGAAGAGCTCACCCTGTCTCATGTTCAGGCTGTAGAGAGGGCAACTCGAAGTCAGAGTGCAAGCAGGGTTTGGTTTAGGCAAAGAGCAGGACGTGTAACAGCCTCAAAGCTGAAACAAGTGCTTAAGACCAACCCCCAGCAGCCATCCAAGAGCTTGATCAAGGGCATATGCTACCCAGAAGCATATAGGTTCATCACAGCCGCTACAAGGTATTGTAACAGAAATGAGTCGAACCAGACAAATTAAAGAGTCTAAAAGCTGTGTGCATTGAAACACGAGCTGAATTCCTCAGGAAGTCATAAATCAGTTCTAGTGCCACAAGAACCAAGCAAGATGACCAACCAACTTGTTCACACAACAGCTTTAAACATAAACACCACTGGAACAATTATTTACAATTTCAATTCGAAGAAGAGAAATTTGGTGTTAAAAATGTGTTGTTCGTAATGGAAATGCAATGCTGGACATCACATGGAAACCCATGAGTTAAACACTTCCATTGACTTCCCCCCCACCTAGCAGAACCAGACTGAAATTCCTAAAGGGGGAAGGGATTTTGTCTCCACAAAAGTTTTTGTCATGAGAATGGCAAAGAAACTGCTTTTGGTACATATAGATGGACCAGAATGAACTCAAAAAGACTCATAAATGAATCAGTCCATCGCATCACTCCATATTCATTTATGTGTAACCCACACATTTGACTATCATGTTATAATCACTTATTGTGTATGTTTTTTTTAAATAACTATGGTATAGCTGAAGGGTACATAGTCATGTTTGATATGTGTGTGATTGAATTTTCTTGCTTGATATTGCCCTGACAATCATTTATTTGTAAAATATATCATAATCTGGTAATAGGAATCATGTAAAACATTGGACCCTGCAGGGCAGGAAGATTCAGACCACATGCTTGGTAAGATAAACAAATGATTTATGAAACCCCCCCGAGCCAAGACAATATCTGATTCGTCAAGACAACATTTGAGGTGTGGCCAACAGGCCAGTTTAAAAACTGAGGACATCGTAAAATCTTTGCTTTTAGTTCTAGCCCTGCTCGTGCTATCAGTCATGCTTTTTAGTCAGCTTTTAGTCTGCTTTTAGTTTCTGCTAAGCGCGGTTGCAGCGTGCGTCGGCCTGCACGCCTGCTACTTAGCCACGATGAGAAGGAACACAACCTAGTCTCGTCAAACTTTATTTCTTTTCTTTTCCGTTTGAGAGTTTCATGTTCTGAGTTAAGTTTTGTAACGTTGAGTCTCCGACGCCTGACCTCGGGTGCCCGTTCAACTTCAACCAGCGCACACGACTCTGCACCTTCAGCCAACGCCCAACAACCACGGGCTTCCCAAGACGTCACTTCAGCCACTACTGAACTTCCAGCCAATCAGCGACACCGGGATACCCCTTTCAACGGGAGTTCCTTTCACAGGAAACTAAGGCAACGTATCCCCAGATATTTGTTGTGCTGGTGTATCTAGTATAATTTTAGTCACATTGAGGAACTCAATGCGAGGGCTAATTACGTGATTGATGGTTGTTCATGTCTATGCAATTTAACGTATTGCTGTAAACTTGGGATTCCATATTTCCATTCTCTTAAACTCATCTTTCCCTAACTTTCGATCTTCCTGCAACTTGTGTGAATGTGTGAGTGCGTGCGTTTATGTGTTAGATTAGTTTATATGTCTTAGATTTATCTAATAAAGCCTTATTCATATTGAAAAGAGAAGTATCTTGTGTTTTGTGCTTACAAGTTAATGTCTTAAACTGCCGATCTTGTTACTGTGCTAATTGATAGTGTTTCACTATAGTTTGGATATTAGTATCCAGCGCAGATTTGATGTTAAACGGCTCGTTCACTGACCAGCCGTGAATTAGTGATTCTGTTCAAATTCCCTTTAAAATCTTAAATGATTCCCTTTGAGCTAAATTGACCTGTTTCCCTTACAGTATTTAGGGTTTGAATTAGGGAAAGGCAAAGGTAAGATTTGGGGTATGAGGCATGAACAAATGTTTACTGTTTTCATAGTTGATTCATGGTATGGACAGCCCTGAAAGATAAACATTAGTTATAGGGTTATAAAACTAGGGTTATGCAGGATTAGAACTAAGTATAGGGGTTAGGTTAATGGCATTTAAATCACTGAACTTGCTGTACATGTGCAATACAAAGTAATAATTTTCTGTTTCATGTGTTGCATGTGTACTGTGTACAGTTATGGATGCAAACATGAAGCACAAGCAAGAGGAGCATATGAGAAGCTGACGGTTCGGGAGCATGCAGGCTTCTCCTGTATGGACAGTGGTCTCTGGCTGAACCCCAAGTGGCCATACATGGGGTCCTCCCCTGATGGGATTGTCGCTTGTGACTGTCACAGAACTGGCATCTGCGAGATTAAGTTAACATTACAGTCTCTGTTGTATTAAATTCCCTATATCTCTAGTACGAGTCTAGTATCAAGTCCTAAACTGAGCAAAAACGCAGAAATTATCTTTGTTAAAGGAAAACGAATCTTAATTTAGAGAAAATAATACATACCTGTCTTTTTTCAATGTGTGCACTTCATCTTTGCCCAGTGCGTTGTGAATGTGTTAGCATTAAGCCTAGCCCCATTCATTCCTTAGGATCCAAACAGGGATGAATTTAGAAGCCACCAAACACTTCCTTGTTTTCCTTATTAAAAGACTGTTACATGAGTAGTTACACGAGTAAGTATGGTGGCACAAAATAAAACGTGCCGATTTTCTAAGCGGATAAAAAAATAACTACATCATATTGCGGAAGAGCACTTAGTTTGCAGCACTTCGACCTCAGCGCTCAGTAACATCATCACTCCTGACTTCAGAAGTTTAAGTGGGGGAGGGTGGGTTTTTAGGAGCGATGATGTTACTGCACGCTGAGGTCGAAGTGCTGCAAACTAAGTGCTCTTCCGCCATACAATATAGTTCTCATTTTTTATCCACTTAAAATATCGCCACGTTTTATTTTGTGCCACCATACTTACTCGTGTAACTACTCATGTAACCGTCTTTTAATAAGGAAAACATGGAAATGTTTAGTGGCTTCTAAATTCATCCCTGTTTGGATCCTAAGGAATGAATGGGGCTAGGCTTAATGCTAACACATTCACAACGCACTGGGCAAAGATGAAGTGCACACATTGAAAAAGACAGGTATGTATTAATTTCTCTAAATTGAGATAAGAACATTGTAAAATATTGAAAAACGATGGTGTTTTCCTTTAATCTATTTTTCATATGTCCTTCTCACTGTGATTTTAGTGCCCACACTCTCACCAAGATGAAGCCAATCTGCGCATGTGTGCAGGGGAAAAGAGTTTCTGCCTCGTCAATGATGGAGATAATGTTAAACTGGACCGAAGTCATGACTACTACTACCAAGTTCAGGCACAGCTTCACATTGTAGGTGCTGAGTACTGTGACTTTGTTGTGTGGAACTGTAATGACATTTTTGTGGAAAGGATTTTGCCTGATTTTGAACTTTGGGATGATGTGATTCCTAAAGTTGAGTGCTTTTTTAGAAACTGTTTACTTCCAGAAATACAGGGACAGCAAGTTACAAACTTACATGTGTAAAATATGATGAAACATTATTTACTTAGTTCCAGGCACTCTTGAAAGTGGGCTGTGTGATACATTGCCGTTATATCAATACTGTTGTATGAGACATGACATTTTGAATATTGTTATGATTAAATGCTATTGAGAATACAGAATAATACATGGTGGTTTATTTACAAGATTAGATTTTTCAACAATTGTTATAATAACTATAAGAACATGGTGTGCAATAATAAATTGGAATCCATTTCATTACATATAATAGATATCGCCAATACAATTGGATTATTGGATAAAAATATTACATTTGAAACATATTAACAAAATGATGTCCCTCCCTCTTCTCCTTCCCTTCTTCCTTACTCTAATGGGACAACAGACTCACAAAGATTAGACAAGACACAGCAAATAACCCCAATCTTGTCAATCATTGCTAGTGCCTCACCTGGTTTTGTTGCCATGTGCTCTATGGGCATAGCCCTGCTTTGCAGAATCTGATATATTCCTCTGACTAAACCGATGACTCTCTCAACATGAATACGCAAATTCGCTATTTTTCTAGTTTCTGCCACCTCATACGCTGACAGTTGTTTTCTCCCCTTGGTAAATGCAGGTATCTGTAGTGAAGCACAGTAAAATCCCACACTATCACCAATATTGAACCCACGGTCTGCTAGAACAATATCTCCAGGTAACAGTTTTTTTAGGAGGCCACTCTCTATTGTGATCTGTTTATCGCTGACTCTCCCTCCCCAGGCACAAGATATGTAAGTGACATCAAGTATCCCAGAGTGCAGTCTGGACGATGGGGCGGGGCGACACGTTGGGGCGGAGCGACACGTGTCGCCCCGCCCACCTCAGCGGTTATTGGTTTATGATTAAGATGAGCTTATTGGTGTACAGATGAGTGACGATTTTACAGCTTATGACGCTATTAGCAGGATTGGAATGCGGAAGTAGACACTCAGATTAATTAACTTTTAATATAAATTAAAAAGTTAATATAAATGTTGTGTTTTTGCATTTATTGTTGCATTTCCACAACATCCCGTATAAATACAAAGAGTTTTGGATTACGACGAACAGAATAGAAATAAATGGTCTACTCCCTCAATGGCTGTAGTGTAGACGCTACCTCGGCATTACTCGCTGGTTTGAAAATGACACGGCAATATTATGCGAAGTATGGTTATGTAGATAGTCATGGAGTACCTTGATTTATATATTCAAATTATATATACATACATATATATATATATATATATATATATATATATATATATATATATGTGTGTGTGTGGGTGTGTGTATATATATATATATATATATATATATATATTATATATATATATATATGTGTGTGTGTCTGTGTGTGTGTAACAAATTGTCACGAGTCTCTGAACGTCACCAATAATATTCTGAACATTCCCTTGGCCCCTACGAAAATTTACCATGGTTCTGCTACAGTAACTATAGTAAAACTATGGTGTTTTTATAATTACAGCTCACAGTAATTAATATGCCAACAAATATTTTTACTACAATACATCCATGGTTACTTTTTGCAAGGAAGGAACTATACAGGTTCTAAAGAACTTGCCCAAAAACACTTGTTACTTTCTGTTATTTGTTTTCTGAACTGCACTACTGAAAACCTCATTAATCCTCACAATCCTGTCACAACTAAATTAAGGATCCATTATGAGCAATGCATAGCAAATGATGTTATCATCAAATATGAGAAACCTTAAAGAATGATAGACTGATGTAAATGACTGAAATCTGTTGTCATGCACGTGTTTTCCATAGCTTTTTTATTAAAACATTATACACTGCAAAGTTTAACTTTAAGTGACATCAATTAATACATCAAAACCAGTTGATCTCAGTTCATTCTCTATTTCCCTTCAATGAACTTAACACACAAATGTGTTTCATGCCGCAAAAAAAAAAAAAAAAAAAACAGTCCTTGGAACAAAATCCTGTGTAAACAAAAGCCCAGAAGATCACCACGCCGGTCTCTTCCCTGTACCCTGGTGGGTTAAACTTGAAAAGGGCTCTGCACTGCAAGCATTCCCTGATGCAGTACATCCGTCTGAACTCGTTCCGGTCAGGAGACAGGAGGACAATTCTTCCAGTTGGCCACAACTTATAGTGTAAAGACAAAATACATGAAAGATAATAATAATAATTCAAAAAAAGTTTAACAGCCTTCTACTACAAAATTCAATTGGAGAATGAGCATTAAACAGGGAAATCTTACTGTCTAGCCAGGCAAACTGTGCCGCTTTCCGAAAAACTTAGGAGCACAACCCTAAACCATCTGCAAACCAGAGAAAGTGTCAAATATGGAGAGTCACCCGCCGACAAAATAACTTCCCTGAGGATTTCCAGTGGAAGCTGTTGAATCAAAAACATACATAGGTTTATTTATACATGTATATAAAAGTTATTAAACATTATATAAACACTGAATACAGACAACCTTGCTTTAAAACTCTCATTAAAAACTCTATAGATTGTTGTCACAACTGCATACTCATTCTTTTATAATAACACTAATAAAATGTTAATACAGTACTGTATTAGGCATGTTAGTATTTTCACATTGAAAAAAAAAATTTTTAAGCTAATTATTTATATCTTTTGCTGTTGTGTGTCAGTAGGATATATTAGTCTACATTTCCACACATTCATTTTGCCATTAATTGTAATAATCCAGTGAGATATTTGTATACATTTGTATGCATGATCCACATGAAGATCTTTTACATTGAATATAAATATTTCTATCTTAGATGGTGAACAAAATCCACATTAGATCGCAAACAGAAGTTATTTAAAAAACTCGCTGCTGTCTGAAAATGAATTAAGCTGAAATGTTTTTAAATGTCTTTGATGCTGATGTTAACTGATAGCTATATATGAAATAATCCACAGTATTGACCAATATAGTACTTGTACATAATACCAATTTCACATCTGAACAACTATGTAGCTGTAATAACTAAAATACCTCTGCATGTACACACGTAATTATTAGTTCTTAATGAATGTATGTGCACAAATAACCTGCTTTGCTGGACTCTGCCTGAAGACATGGTGAATGGTGAAGTTCTCCTCAGTGGTTGAGCTCTAAAAGAACAAATGTCAAGAGGTAGGTATATTGCTAGATATAGTACAGAGTAATGTTTCATGTAGCAACATTCAAACAGCTACATACATTTGCGGAGTAAAGCTGTCCAGGAGAACAGAACATCACCACCTCCTGATCATGTCATCCTGAAAAATAATAATAATAATAATAATATACACACAAAAATCATGCATGTCTGTTCAAAATAACTTAACAAATGTGATGCCATACCTCTGTAAAATCGAACCTATGAACTAAAGCCATGTACAGAGTGTACTGTTACAATCCACAAAGAACAATAAAATGAGCAATTTATAACAATTATTAACAATAATTATTCAAATTGAACGTACCATGGATAAATAAATGATCGAACATGCATTTCATATTATAAGATATTTACACAACCACTTTTACTCACCTCAAGCAATCAACGGAATAGCGTTATTACTCTGCTGCTGTAGTTGCCACCGTTCTGTTTGTTTCAACGCAAACTGCCCCCTGCTGGCTCGGAGGAAAATGTCAAAGGCGGGGAAAACAAATATGGGCGGGGCGACACGTGTCGCTCCGCCTCGAAGTGTCGCCCCGCCCCATCGTCCAGACTGCACTCTGGGGTTACTCAGTGACATAGCCTTGGGGTGCAACACCAAGCAGAAATTTTACAGTATGGTGATGCTTGTAATTTGACCACGTTTGAGCTTGGGCTAGTAAATTAGAGGGCTTCTCAATAAAAACTTCAAAACAATCAACTATCACAGCAACTTTACATCCAAATGCCTGTCTGAATGCCATTGGCATTGTAGCTTGAAGTACATGCCGCTCTGGCCACTCAATTTGAAATTCTAACCTGTCATGAAGTATGTCAATTACTTTATGCCAAACTCTAGAAGCAGTGGGCAGAGAGATCTTGAACCTAAAAGCTAAATCTTTCAGCGGGAGATTTAGTCTTAGCTTCATCAAAACTAAGATGAACTGTTCAAATTTAGACAGCACAGACATAGGACCACATGTGATGTAGGGTTCACACAGCTCAAAAATCTGCATTAAAACCAAGAAGTTGGGAAGCCCTGTGTAGAACTTTGTCTTGTCTTCATTTTTTTCAAAGGACTCCTGGTTGAACTGTGAGTCCAGTGCTTTGGTCCGAAGATCTCCCAGCTCTGTTGTGTTCTGTCTCAGAACATCCTCCATTTTCTCAATATCATCCATCGTTAGTTCCGTCTGGCATCCGGCATCTGCATAGTCTGCAATATAGCAGTCGGGAGCATAATTAGTGAAACTCACAGGTGAAACATAACAGGTGAAACTCAAAATTTGAATATCGTGCAAAAGTTAATTTATTTGAATAATTCAACTTAAAGGGCAAAACATTTTTCACAATATTCTAATTTTGAATTTGGGGTTTCATAAGCTGTAAACCATAATAATTTCAATTATAACAGATATCAGCATGAAATATCTCACTTTGCATGACTCTATATAATATATTAGTTTCACCTGAAATTCATGAATATGAATTATGTGCGTTTATGTGAAGTTATCTTTTTGACAACCTTTTTACAAACATGCAAGTTCTCTGGTTCAATTACACAGGGTGATTTTCTGACAATCACATTTGTAACATTTAATAATAATGCTAGTTACACATCTTAGCACAATAATTTACCTTAATCATTTAATGTCCCATTCCCACTGATGTACTTTGACTGTGAGATGTCAGCTGACTGCTTCGGTTCGGAGCTCTCGGCTGTCTGCGTTAGATCCGGGCTCTCAGCTGTCTGTTGGAGATTCAACATAGCCTCTGCACATTCCGACCGTCTTTGTTTGTCTTCCTTGAGCTTCATCCTCTGCTCTCGTTGCAGAGATACCTCTGATTTGGGCTTAGTTTTTTGGTAACCGAGGTTGACTGTCGGAGCCCAGTCTACCGACTCAACGTCAACCAAAGCGCTAGGGCCTGGGGCGCTGTAAAGGGGGGGTAAACGATGACGATTCTCGGGGCCCATGACTAAGAGGGGGCCCAGAGAAGCCCCCAATAAAATTGTAGTGCTAAAAAAAAATATTTGATAGTAAAAATTATTAACTTTAAATTATTCTATTTGCGGTTTCCTGGTGTCAAAAAATGTATTCGTTTAGGAAACACAAACGTCCGTGGGCCCCTCTCCCCCTCTCGATTATCATAAAATGGTTTAGTCCGCCCAAATTGTATCCAGTAACCAAGGCAACACAATAGCGCCGGCAGATTCAACTTGACAGAGGATGTGAAAATGCCTGAAAAATCTGGAAGTCAAAAACGGAAAGAGAAAAAAATAAGAGAAGTGAAAGAGGCAAAGGGTCGACAGTATGTTACCCAACATTTCACAAGAAAAAAAGTGGGTTTGTAAGTAGGCCTAAATTGTTAGTGGACCGCCCGTGACAATGATCGTAACCTACGGCACTTTTCTGTGCGTACGCACGCTTTGTACATGAGGCCCTAGGTCTCTACGGTAGCATTTTTCGATAAGTTGGCACGTTTCGATAGAGCAGGGTTCAGAGGGTGCACAGCTTTGCCTCACATGCAGCCGGTGTCGGCATCTTTGTACGAGGCGGCGCCCACTTTCAGCACCCTGCTGCGGTCCACGCTGTTGCACCTGTCTTGCAAGCAGTAACTTCATGAACTCGAACTATCAGCTGTTTGTGAGGTTTCAGTGCATCTCTTGAAGATGATGTGGAGTTGTATTACTACACTGTCCCCTATATTGTCAAATACAGCATGATTCATCTCTGCCAACCATCTTCACATAATACTTTCACATTATCTGATCCAGACCGTCGGCAAAACTCAATTTAAACAGCGCAAAATCACTGCCTGTGGACGTTAGATAGAAATTATTATATTTCTGTTTTTATTCACACAATAAGTATTTAAACAAGTTTTAATGAAAATTCGTGTAGTTTTAGGAAAAGTCAGGGAGCAGCAAGGCTTTGTGATTTATTTAGACAAAGTTACTGACTATGCAAATTTCAAAACGGTCAAAATGATGCCATGTTCATTCTAGTGTTAAAGATAATTAGCATAAGTTTAAATGTTGCGGTTAAAATGAATGCTGGTGGCTGTTGGAACGTTAAAAGTGCATGATAAGGGAACTCAATTTTCTCAAAAGCACTTCAGTGTTTCCGTTACATTTCAACTGTCATGTTAAAAATATCAGGTTAGATTAGATTAACTTTATTGTCATTGCCAGTGTACAGTACAAATATTCATACAAATATAAATATATGTGAATACCACTGATCTATATATATAGATCAGTGGTGAATACACTATATTACACATGTACAGCTATGCACAGTATATACATTATACAGTACTGAAGTAGTGCAGTATTACAGAGGACAAATTACAGGTGTGGATGGACATGGGATGGAGTTCAATTGTCTGATTGACTTAAATATATGAGAATGATAGTCAAAATACCATAAAAGAGCATGATTTTATGTAAATTAATATGAAAAAACTCTCAGCTGTGTTGGGGGCCCTGTCAAGATTCTTTGCATGGGGCCCAAAATCCTCAGCAGCGCCCCTGGCTAGGGCAGCCTAAACAGTCACGATGAAGTCCATATTAGACTACCGGTAACGTAATAATTATTACTAAGTAAATTTGCATTTAACGACAACCTATAGATATATAAACACAGCCACAAAAAAGTTAGCTAGCTAACATACCTCCGACAAAGGGGTCGCTGCAGACACGGGTGTCTGGCTATCTGGGACTTCGGTATGGAGTTAAATGTTAAGATTATAACTTTTTCGCTAGTATTCTATCACATTGTGAGTTTATATTAGCACCTTTTGTTGTTTTCTCGTGGTAACTGATAGAGCGTTTGGACACAGAAGCGCTGCTACGTGACGTCAGACTTAACAAGCGAATAGGTGTCGCTATGCGCTTGTGTGATAAAGAAACACGGAAGCTTCAGCCATTTTGGCTAACTTACTGGACTGCGCTTTTAACTGTTCTTGAAAAAAGGGAATAAAGACCTGTCTGTTTCAACATGATATTAACAATCGAGGTAATTCACCAGTAAACGTTAATCAGTGTAAAAGTCTTCTATATTATTTTTCTTCTGTTATTCGGCTCGTGCTGCAGACCTCTGGTTCAGGGCGAGGCTCAGAAACGACGGATCTCTGACAAACAGGAGGAGGATTTCAATAACTCTTCAATAATTCTTCGGATCATATTTATGAACACAACTCTACAACGAGATGAAGAGAGCACTTACAGTTCTTCTTTTTCTATCATTCACGATCGGTAAGTTTGGTTTTTAAGCATAGATGCAACACTTTCGGTTTCATTTTTGCTGGAAATGCGCATTTTCTTTAACTTCGGTTGGTTCCAAACCAATTTAAAGTTGGTTTGACGTTTCGTCAGATAATTCTTTAACGATTTAGTACAATGACAAGAAACATACTGTGTTTTAATAGTTTTCAAATGTAGAAGAGAACACACATTGTGTTTTATTGGTTTTAATCTGCCTTAATTAATTAGAACTGATAGACCTTATAATGTAAAAATGAAGAAAAGAGACTTTCTGCAAAGCGCAAATCGAAGATAAAAAAACAGGATGCATATTATTATTCGTTAGAATCCGTTTACAGACTCATTTTTAAAACATTCAGTGCTCCATCTCAACTTCAAAGGGTGTGTCTTGTTACTGGTTTCTAGAAGAACATTTTGATGGCGGCTTTAGCCACATATCTGTAATAAAACACACTACTGAAAATGAAACCATCACACAATTTAGTTTCAAATAAATACAATCTTCTATCTCTGCTATAAAGGCTGTGTCCTGTTACAGATTTAATAAATTACATTTTGCAGCAGTTTTCATTGTCAAAAGCAGTGCTTTAAGTGGGCCGGTACGCACCGGTACCCACACAGCAAAAGGATCCGCCGCGGAGGTATCGCGGCTTCCGGAATGGACAGGTTCAGGTTAACACTTTTTCACTTCTGGGCTTTTGAGTTACAAAAAATGTGTTTTAGAAACACATTGTTATAACAGCCAGAGAAAAGACTAAGACAGAAATCAAGGGTCAAGAGCCCAACTAAAGCAGACACTGATCTCTAACATGGTTACTTAATTGGCAAGATGAGACAGTATATTTTTAGGAGTCCATTGCGGGTCCGTGGCGGATATATGTTTCAATGTGCGGGTCCAAAACGGACCCGCCGTGGAGGTAAGGTTTTAATCGCGGATGCGGAGCGGATGCAGCGCGGAGCAACGACGGGTCCGCGATCCGCCTTCGTTTCGGATCCGTCATTGCGCGCAAGTGGACGCCGATACGGGTCCGTTTCGCGGGTCCATTCCGGAAGCCGCGATACCTCCGCGGCGGATCATTTTGCTGTGTGGGAAATGACCCAAGCGGGTCCATATCGGATCCGCGGCGGATCAGGTGCTTCATAAACGGCTCCTGATCAGATCCGCGGCGGTGAACTTCCTTATCGGCGGACACGGGGCAGGTCTGCCCCGGATCTGATCTGAAACCACAATCCTTATCTGTTCCGGATCCGCTGCGCTGTGCAAGTAGACTCCGTTCCGGACCCGTTTGGAGCTTGTGATACCTCTGGGGCGGATCCGTTGCGGAGTCAGTTTGCTATCTGGGTACTCAATACCAGAGGTGGAGAGTCCAGGGGTCAGAAAGTAAAAGTCCTGCCACATTTTTGCTCCACCCATGAACTCAGCAGCTGATTTCACCAGAGGAGGAAACAAGTCATTCCTTCCAAGTCACAAACTAGTCTCAACTCAAATACCAAGTCCTCAAAGAGTTAAAGTCAATGAGATAATTAAGAGACTAATTAAATGATGATTGTGCATTGGTGATGAACACCTGCTGTTATTGGGCGTTACAGAGGATCAGATGCTGATGTTTTATTGGTTAAAATTATGCCACCATCATGGAGATCAGTGTTTGCTTTAGTTGGGCTCTTGACCCTTTTAATAATTCAAAGTAATTTGCTTTTAAACACTTGCGGTTGTGTTACGTAGTAAACATTAACACATTGCTGAATTAAAAGCTTGAAGTAGAAAATTTAATTGCCCTTTTTTCATCTAAAACATTTTAATTAACTTCATGAAGGTGTCTCTCTTTGGTTTGTTAAATTATGTTCAGCAATTACTGAACTACAAAAAAAGTCCTATTAAACAAATATTATTGTAATGCTTAAATATTGGGGGGAAAAAATTGTACAGGCTCGGGATTTTAGACATGAGCACTTATCATATGATCCTCAACAGTGGTTACAATAATTATTCATGCTACAGTGCATAATCAGAGTTTTTACTATGGTGTTACCCAGCATGCACTTCAGCTTGAAGCGTTTTGTTGATTGTCACCATTGTTGAGATTCATATGCTGGGTCATGATGTCTGTGCGTCTTATTAGGAAAAGATTTCGAAAAATGTATATTTATTACATACATTAGGAAATGTATTCATTATAGTGATTAAACCAACGGTTCCACAAGGCAGGTTATTTAAAAACTGAACATTTGTTAATAATAAATACATAAAATTGTTTTGGAAATAAACAGGCTGATGCCTAATAATTACTTCATCATGTAAAACCGGCTAGTAACGGTTTTCTGCACAGCACTGATCACACTGTTTTATAACAGCACATGCACTTTTACAGAGAAATATCTAACATAAGAAACCAAAGGTCAAGAGCCCAACTGAAGCAAACACTGATCTCCATGATGGTGGCATAATTTTAACCAATAAAACATCAGCATCTGATCCTCTGTAACGCCCAATAACAGCAGGTGTTCATCACCAATGCACAATCATCATTTAATTAGTATCTTAATTATCTCATTGACTTTAACTCTTTGAGGACTTGGGATTTGAGTTGAGACTAGTTTGTGACTTGGAAGGAATGACTTGTTTCCTCCTCTGGTGAAATCAGCTGCTGAGTTCATGGGTGGAGCAAAAATGTGGCAGGACTTTTACTTTCTGACCCCTGGACTCTCCACCTCTGCTCAGTACCGCCACTTCCAAATATAGCTCTTAAGCGTACAGCCACCTCTCTGTGCGCCCAGAACGTGCTTTTAGCGTACCGGTACATTGATTTGGACATCTTTTTTAATAGAAGTTTAATTTTTTTTGCCTGCGCTGCTGCTTTTCAGAGCGCCCTTCACAATGCAAGCTTCATAATTCGTCCCACCGAGAGCAGAGACTACATAGACAGAGCCGTAGATCGCTGACAAGCCACGCCATATCGCGTTCATTATCGCAGGCGATTCATCTGTGATAATGAACCCGATATGGCGTGGCTTGTCAGCGATCTACGGCTCTGTCTATTAAATGCCACTCCAATTATAAGCAGGTGATGGAGATTTTAGCGGTGATCACGGAAGCAGCTTTACTGATTAGATGCGCATGATCATATCGTTAGATATATCGCCCAGCCCTAGCTCAGTGGCAGAATATTGCATTAGAAAGCGCAAGGTTGGGGGTTTGATTCCCCGGGAACACATGATAGGTGAAAATTGTCAGCCTGAATGCACTGTAAGTCGCTTTGGATAAAAGCATGGGCGTGGTAGTGGGGGGAAAAGTGGACCTGACTACCCAGGGCCCCGTCTAGGGAGAGGGCCCTTTGAAATCCCATCAATTTTTTTTTTTTTTTTTTGTAAATGTATTATTCTTTTCTTTTTTTTTTTTGTAGCCTAATTCGAATTAATTGGGCCCTCCAAAATATATTGATAACCAGGGCCGTTTCTAGCCTTTTTGGCACCCTAGGCGAGATTTGTACCATAAATTAAAAACTAAACATAGCAGTGTTGTAGTCAAGACCAGCTCTTTCGAGTCTGAGTCCAGATCGAGTCCAGAGAGGGTTGAGTCCGAGTCAAGACCGAGTTCAGAAAGGGTCGAGTCCGAGTCAAGACCGAGTTCAGAAAGGGTCGAGTCCGAGTCAAGACCGAGACCAGAGAGATTGGGTCTGAGACAAGACCTAAAGAAATCTTCAAGAGTATGTAAAATGTTTGGTGGAAACAATAAAGGGTAAAAGGACCACATAGTATGTGGTGTAAAGGTAATTTTATTAGAATTAAGAATTGTTACTTTTCAGTATTAAGTGCTCGTTTTGTGACCATTTTGTCCTACTTTGTAAAAATAGCACAGTTGAGAGAAATAATGTAGCAATGTGGCTTTCTGGAAAGTGGGATCACTACAGGCGGATGGCAGGAGGGTAACTTAGCATAAAATAGAAGCGAGCGGGTGGGTCAAGGTGTGGGAGAGAAACTGGCGGGAGCCGGACAAAAAAGTAGACTTCTGCGCTGCGGCCAAACTATGCATTAGCTGATGCGTAAGATGTATGCATATACAAGAAATTATGAGTTATTTCGCTCCACATGTCGATGAAAATTGGAAGTTGTTCCCTTTGCTTCGGTGATTTATGTACCACAGAATTTGCATATCCCAGAATGTTTCTTTTTTAGAGTCTTACTGCATACAAACTCTTTGTAGTTCTTATATGCAAACTGAATAATGCTTGATGTTCCAGACATTTAAAAAAAACATCCAGCTGCCTCTGCACTAACATTACGCTAACGTCTCACGCTGTTTTTATACAGTCTATGGTCTCACGTCACAAGAAAATCACTAGTCATTGGATGTGTCAATCATACATCAATTTAAAGAAACATTAACATACAGTAATAATCATGAAATATTTTGATTGGGACTCGAGTGGACTCGGGCATAAGTCCGATTCCTAATATGTTCGAGTCCGAGTCAATACCGAGTCAAAATGCACACGAGTCCATGACAAGACCGAGACCATTAAAATACGGTCTCGAGACCGAGTCCAAGACCGAGTCCTAGTCTCGAGTACTCAACACTGAAACATAGCTGCAAGGAATCCATTAAAGCTGCGGTAGGGAACTTTTGACGCTCTAGCTGTTAATAAACAGAACTGCTTGCGTCTTGCGGAAGAACATCGTAGCCGGAACTACTTCTCTCTGTTTATGTCTATGAAGAATCACAAAGGTACTGGGTTACTCCGCCGCGGTATCCCCGAAGCAATCTAAAATAGTCAGAATATAAACACTTATTATAGGTGCACCCTAGTGATTCAGGACAAGCTAAAAACACGGTTTGGAAAAAGTTACGGACCGCAGCTCTGATTGGTTGTTTCTTACCGGGAGCGGTCTGTAACTGCAAATGACAATAGGACCACTGGGAGGAGCCAGAGGAGCTTGATTTTTTTCACATATTATCTGTCTCATATTCTACTGTCAGGACATAATGACAGGTTGTTTTTTTACAAAAGTTCCATACAGCACCTTTAATAATTATTGCATAAATATTAAAAAAATTGTCCAAATACAAGTATGTACAATTCATCAGAATTAAATATTATTAATATTATACAATACAAGAAAAACAGGCAAATACAATGCAAAAAAACTAAATGACTATAACATGACAATGTTACGTTATCAGCTACATATTAGCTATAAAATAATACACAGTAACCACTTTTCAGTAAAACAACCATGCACATCCATGTTCAAAGGAAGTAACTGGTTACCAAGGACTTAAAACAAAATGACCATGGCATATTTGAGCATGTTTACTATTTTTGATAGCTTTAAAAGTGGACACATCTAGACTTATAGCTGCAAAAGTGTGGAGAATGATTGACAGCCGCGGAGGAGGGAAAACGAGGTTTCCGTATACTTTAATTTAATGATGTAAATAGTCTTCTGTCCCTCACATTAAGCTATGGAATGGCTTCAGATTACCTTGTGAAATTATAATCAGAACGGTCTCAGACCAGGGTCACCCAAATTGACGTGAAAAAAGCGAGAGGCGCCGAAAAGCGCGCTGTTTGCAACCGCGAGATTCATTCACCAATCAAATAAGGCTTTTGACGGGACAAAAACGCTTTCTGGCGTTGTATTGCTCATGCACGTCTTTAACATGTCTCTAATGGCAGCGGCCAATGACCACCACCAATGAGACTTACTCAGATACACTGTAAAACCCGACAAGTAAACTTAACTCAAACCGTTTGAGTAAACAGATTGCCTTGATTTAAACCCTGTAAGTTTTAAAACTTTGCATTCAAGTAATTAAGTGATTAACTAAGTGCTGATTGAGAATTAGTGATGAACAGCTGCTGTTAACAAACAGAATCACTGAAGAAAAGAGAAACACAAGAACTACTACAACTGACTTCAGACACAGACTTAAATGAAATCAACTGAAATAAAATACATGAAATCACTCAAGATCTGATTAAACAACCCACAAACAGCATCACCAGCTCCACTTATTAATAACCAGACTGACTTTATTTCTGTCAGACGTCTACAGAAGATCTTATTGAGAATGAACTAAGGTTTAGATGTTGATTTATTGTTTCATTTGAAGTAACCATGTTAGAGATCAGTGTTTGCTTTAGTTGGGCTCTTGACCCTTGACTTCTGTCTTAGTCTTTTCTCTGGCTGTTATAACCGTGTGTTTCTAAAACACATTTGTTGTAACTCAAAAGCCCAGAAGAAATGCCATCAGGTGTTAACCTGTACCTAGGTGTAGGTTGTTGTACTTTATATCGGTGATGATAATCATCAATTATTGAACTGCTAGGAGTCTAATCTCTGATGAAATAGGTGTTGTGTAATTTAATTGGTTATAGTGAAAGTGATTCTAAGACCCAGTGGTTCTGTAATAATCAGTTAATACAAAGACTTTCCAAACAGTGTGGTCTTCTACGGTGTCAAACAGTCACACAAAGACATCAATAATCAGAATATGACCCTCAACAATGGTGACCATAAAAAAAAAAAGCTGCAGAGAATGCTGGGAGCCATGGATGAGTTTTGTACTACAATAGTACCCAGCATGCACTGCAGCATGTTTTTTTTGTCACCATTGTTGAGGTTCATATTCTGATTATTGATGTCTGTGTCTGACCACCTACTGGGATGGAGTACAAATGTATGTGTACAAAATGTTTATGAAGCCATTTTTATATTAACTGATTATCACAGACTCTTAGGGTCACTTGAATTAGATTCACTTCTACTAATTACACATTTGTTTCCTCAGAGATTAGACTCTGTACAGATCAATATTTGTGAACAATAATGAATAATTATCATCACCTATATGTAGTATAACAACCTACACCTAGATACAGGTTAACACCTGATGGCTTTTCTTCTGGGCTTTTGAGTTACAACAAATGTGTTTTAGAAACACACAGTTATAACAGCCAGAGAAAAGACTAAGACAGAAGTCAAGGGTCAAGAGCCCAACTAAAGCAGACACTGATCTCTAACATGGTTACTTCAAATGAAACAATAAAATCAACATCTAAACCTTAGTTCATTCTCAATAAGATCTTCTGTAGACGTCTGACAGAAATAAAGTCAGTCTGGTTATTAATAAGTGGAGCTGCTGATGCTGTTTGTGGGGTTGTTTAATCAGATCTTGAGAGATTTCATGTATTTTATTTCAGTTGATTTCATCTAAGTCTGTGTCTGAAGTCAGTTGTAGTAGTTCTTGTGTTTCTCTTTTCTTCAGTGATTCTGTTTGTTAACAGCAGCTGTTCGTCACTAATTCTCAATCAGCACTTAGTTAATCGCTTAATTACTTAATTGCAATGTATATCTTCTTTCAATGAACTCAACTGAATTAAGTTCAGAGTACTCGTAACTATTAGTTTTTTCAACTTAAATTGTTTAAGGCAATCAGTTTCCTCAAATGGTTTGAGTTAACATAACTTGTCAGGTTTGAGTGAGGCTGTGTCTGAAGTCAGCTGTTGTTCCTTTCTCTCTTTTCTTCAGTAATTATGTTTGTTAACAGCAGGTGTTCATCACTAAAGCTCAATTAATCACTTAATCACTTAATTGCAATGTATATCTTCTTTCAGTGAACTCAACTGAGTTAAGTTCAGAGTACTCATAACTGTTAGTTTTTTCAACTTAAACGGTTTAAGGCAATCAGTTTCCTCAAACGGTTTGAGTAAACATAACTTAAGGATGTCTGTTTACTCAAACCGTTTGAGTTAAGTTTACTTGTCAGGTATTACATTTACATTTATTCATTTAGCTGACGCTTTTATCCAAAGCGACTTACAATTGCTATATATATATCAGAGGTCGCACGCCTCTGGAGCAACTAGGGGTTAAGTGTCTTGCTCAGGGACACATTGGTGCCTCACAGTGGATTCGAACCCGGGTCTCTCACACCAAAGGCATGCGTCTTATCCACTGCGCCAACACCACCCCATGTTACAGTCAAGCCAATCGGTTTACTCAAACGATTTGAGTTGAGTTAACTTGTCGGGTTTTACAGTGTAATCACAAGTAATCATAATGCTTCGAAATAGCAAAAGTATGAAAATATAATATTACCTTGAACTAATAATAATAATAATAATAATATTATATATATATATATATATATATATATATATAAAAAAACTCTTGGTGGGGCCGGGGCTCTCACTGGCGCCCCCCAGCTGTTTGCGCCCTAGGCGACCGCCTAGTTTGCCTATGCCTAGAAACGGCCCTGTTGATAACACCAACTGAGAGAATTAACTCAGTGCCAGACACTCTGGACCCCCCACAAATAATTGGTTTAGTCTGCCCATAGACGGCTGCCGGCGGCAAACAAGTAACGTAGTGAGTCTAGAGCCTTGGAGCCTGTTCAACACCCAAATCGGGCTTTCAAAAAAGAAAGACAGGAAGGAAAAAGAAAGGAGGCAGAATGAGGGAAAGCAGCTGATGAATGCTTTCTTTCCAAAAGGTGAACTGAGTTTGCTTGTTATGCACCTACATCCAATTAAAGTTAACGTAGTCAACTCCAGACAGCTGCTGCTAATCTATGTATGCTAAATCTTTGTTAAATCTTTAGCTTAGTTTGTCAACCAGGCTGCTTGTTGCTGTAAGTAAATTATGGGCCAGGCCAGCTAACGTCAGGTTGCCAACATTAAACAGTTTCAGAAACAAGCAGTGGTTCTGACACACCAGCAGTAGCAGCACTGGCCAGTCCTGGCTGCTGTTCTGGAGATGAGGCTGAGACTGAGAGCAGAAATGAGGAAAGACAAGGTGAGATCATTGCTCAAAGGGCGAGCTCCTCCCTTGCTTCCTAATTGTGAGTTGTTTACCTTAAATAAGTAAGCCTTTTGATTCAATGTGTGTGCTATTGCCTAGTGTTATTGGAGTGGTGGAAAGAGTGGCAGCACAGTGTAAAGTTACTAGCCCTACTATTGCTTATAATGTGTGATATATTCTCAAACTCCTTAATAAATTATCTGCCTATATTTCTGCACATGTAGATGTGCCCACCAATATCACTGTGTTCTCAAGTGCACACAGGTAATATTGATTTGAGCAATAAAGCAAATTATCATTTTTGTTTGGTGAAAAGCCCTAGCATTGCAGCACAGTGCTGTGCTTAAAAGCTATAGTATAGGAATTAACAAAGTTGGAAAATTTCCGTGGGAGTTAACAGGAATATAAGGGAATTAATGGAATTCAAGTATAAGGGAATTTTTTTATTTTTTAGTTGACTTTTTTTTTTTCATTATGGCAGGCTTGGCTTATTTGATTGGTTTCTGAGGGTACAGTTGTCTCGTGTTCTCCTGTTCAAAAATAAATGTTTTTAATTTAAAACTTGCATCAGTATCATGGATCAAAATGTTAGTACACAAACCTGATGTAGCCTAAGGTTTAAAATGTATTCGACCACAAGTAGGCCAAATAGATTTAAACACTATTTATACTTGTGGAGATGCAGATTTCATTTTCCAACAGGACTTGGCACCTGCAAACAGTGCAAAAACTACCTGTACCTGGTTTAAAGACCATGGTATCCCTGTTCTTAATTGGACAGCAAACTCGCCTACCTAACCACATAGGAAATCTATGGTGTATTGTGAAGAAGAAGATGTGATATGCCAGACCCAAGAATGCAGAAGAGCTGAAGGCCACTTTCAGAGCAACCTGGGCTCTCATAACACCTGAGCAGTGCCACAGATTGAACGACTCGTATTGAGTGCTGTACATGTTCATACTTTTCAATTGGCTAAGATTTCTAAAAATCCTTTCTTTGTATTGGTCTTAAGTTATATTATAATTTTCTGAGATAATGAATTTGGGATTTTCCTTAGTTTTCAGTTATAATCATCAAAATGTAAAGGAAAAAAAACATTTGAAATATAAAAGTCTGTGTGAAATGAATAAATATAATATACAAATTTCACATTTTGAATGGAATTAATTAAATAAATCAACTTTTTGAGGATATTATAATTATATGACCAGCACCTGTATTGTTCTACAACAAATGACTATATGGCCTAATGTGTTAGTCCAGGGCTGGATTATGACGCAGCGGTGGACTGTTTAAAGACCCCCAGTTGAAATCGCGTTCACCCCTAACTTTACAAGTTAATTTAGTAGAAGCAGACAGTGTCCATACAGTTGATGTTTTCAACACTGCAACATTACATAGGTCACAGTTGGCACAAAACAACATATTTTATACATTACCCTCTTATTTATTTGGTTTTGTTATTTTATTTATTTAATATATACTAGTATTCATTCATTTTAATGTACTCTGTCCAGGGCTAGGTATCCAGGGCCCTGGTGCAGGTTGTTGTTGTTTTCCTTCCCTTGTTAAAATCTGACCCCCCAAGAATCACCACCATATTTCTCCCCCTGGTCTGATACAAGTCACAAGATATTTCCACTGATTATGATTTCTGAGTGTTTTATAAGTTTAATTTCTGACTGTTTCTGTTTGTCTGCAGGTGTGTTTGTTGATGGATATGAAGTGTCAGTA